>NW_010254669.1:0-10492 GCF_000690775.1 Eurypyga helias | reverse complement strand
ACCATTGTATGATTCTATGGTTCTAAATTCAGGGATTGAGTTTTGATTCAATGGTTTGTTGAAGCAGGACATGGCAGCAGAGACCTGCATGTCAGCCTCTGAGGAACTGGCATGTGGTATTCTTGAGGAATTTCCTTTAAAATTAGGAGAGCCCACTCCTCTGTCAGAGACAGAGTAATGGACCATTCATTTTCACCCTAATAAATAGTGCTTCGGCTGCCTTGTTCCTATGTACTCTGCCCACAGGCAGGACTGCCGAAAGAGTTCTCTGAGCCTGTCCCAGCAGGGCAGCTCAGCCACCCAGACGCTTGTCTTTTACAAGCATGTACAGTAAATGCTTATCAAGACACTGCATTCTGAGATATTTGTGCGTGATGCCTCAAGTAAAACTGGCATAATGGACTTGAGTATAGGTATGAAACTGCACTGTAACATTACTACCATTGAAAATGAAATAACTTATCTCCTGTCTCTCATTTTGTCAGATTGCAATACTGTGTTGGTTTTTCCTTCCTGTTTCACTATTTCACTTTGCTCATTTTCCTTTCCTTCTTTGTGCCAAATAGTTTAAACCTGACTCTTTTTTTTCCTCAACTGACTTTCTCAAGGCATATTCTAGACTTGAAATTGCTTATTTTTTTCATCCCTCTTTGATAAGGATTTGTCTATGCTTATTGGTCAGCTGAGATACATTGATACATGGAAGGTGAAATAAGCCAAACCTCCACCAAAAGAAATAAAAAACTGTGGCATCTATGAAGCCAGATAGTTAAAGCTGGATAAAGTTTGCAATGTATAATGTTCACAAGGTACAGCATAGCTACTGGACCTTTGAGAACTTGTAATTTCTAACATCATGCTTTGGTATTTGAAATATTTCCTGGCAGAAAATATAATAAAAAGTAAGAAACAATAAACCTTCTAATGCAGAATTAATGTTATAGCTCTATTTATGGCTTTAATTAGAAGTGAAGATTGGCTTAATGTCAAAAAGTCTTTATAAAATGTGAATTCATCAAAAATAACCATAAAAATTCCAAGGTGCTAAAGGCACAGTGCAGTAATACTTCCAGCCCTAGGGATCTAGTCTACTGAAAAGAATGAAACACTTTGCTGTCACACTCTGTTAGTCATGGATTCATTTAATATATTGTGCCTGACTGCTTTTAATCCTTTTAACCTCCCCCTGCATGCCAAGTGACATTACTGTGGTATCTTAAGTTGCTGACTCTCCAAGACTATACCTGCAAATGTGTCTTTGATGTTCCATAGACTAAAAATAGCAGGATGGAAGTATATTCAAAACAGTGAAATCAGCTACTTGCTATGTGAAACATTATCGTGAGTCTTCAGGTTTTCTAGATCTGTCTTCAGAGCATTGATCCTTTTCTTGGCCCTCTAAAATGGGACCAGATTATGCAATGTGATACAGATAAATTTCCATCTCTGAAATATTTTAAGCAACTTACTTTGATACGTGTTTCTGGCTTACCATGTAAGACAAAAATGCCTTTTCTTCACATTTTGTAAGGCAGACACTGTTCCTCTTCCCCTCCCATCTGCTAGCTTCTGGCCATCAATCAAGAGCTTTTAACTGGGAATCTATCCAAGTAATGGCATGAAATCTTACAGACCAAGAAGATCCCAGCACAAATTAATTTAATGCAAGAAATTTAGTGGATATTACAATAAACTTTACTTTTGAAGGGAAAGCAGAAGAGCAAAAAGAGCCATGCCTGCTTTAATCATCCTTGTGTAATTTGTATAATTCTTCATAAACATGAGGGCAGGTATGTACACAAATACCATGCAAACACCTGTGAACAGATGCTGAAAATTAATAGCAAAAGATTTTACATCTAATCTTTATGCATCATAATATTCAGTCTGTACTTTGAAAATATTTTGGTGGGATAAAAAGCCGTGCTTCCTATCTTATTTTAAAAAATAAAAATCTCTGACTGTGCCTGGATTTCATATTCCTTTGCAGATGTATGGAGCTCCGTCCAGACAGGGAAGTCAGTGATAAAAAACTAGACAGCACCCAAAATGAGACCATAAAGTGATACTGAGGTGGATGCTGATGCACAACATGTCCCTGTACTACAATTACTTTTAAAACCTGTGTGTTTCTTAGACATCTCCTCCTTTCAATTTTGAAAGGACAACAAACTTAATAGAAAAATCTATTTTTTGTAAGTTGAACTGTTACCATGTGGTGCTTGTTACCACAACACACAATGGAAGATGAGTCATGTGGTATTTGATGGGAACTGGATATTTCTGTGGGTTATGAGCCAGGGTTAAAAAATAAACATGCAATTTGCAAGTGATACCTGTGCTTCAAGATCCTGCTTCTGAATGCAAGTCAGTATCAAGCTAAACAGATGAGGGAAAAGCATGGTTATTCTGTACTGCTCATTTGCCGTTTCAGGCTCTCTCCTGAAATACCAGCCACTAGTGGACACAGTGTACTTAGCTTAAAGCAGTCTGGATGGATATTGGGCCTGATCTGGAAGAAGCATCTGCTCCTGATTTGCTATTTTAAAATGACCTTTAGAATGCCTAGCCTTAATTTATGTATTGTCCTGCTTTTTTCCTTCTCTCATTCCATTTTTATAATCCTTTTATCTTTCAGTTTCCTTTCTTATTCTATCTTCCACCTTTGTATCTTTGAGTCTTTAGGATATGCAACCCAAACTGAACATCTGTAGACAGCTGAGGTGTATATGCTGTGGTAAGACCAGTCCCAGAACTTCCTTCCATGCAAGATACTGCTATATTCTTTAACCTTTCTGTTTCTTTCCTTCATTTTTTTCCATGACCAGAGTTCAACTAAATTGTCAGTTTAGAAAGTGTATTGGTACATAAAGGCAAATGCCACTTAAACATGCTTTGTATTTGCTCATCTTTATCTAGCTTGGATCTCGTTAATTTAGAATCTCATGAACCATTTACCTTTTCTTTTGTCTCACATCAATAATTACCTAACAACTCTTAAGCTTTTTCAATTGTCTTCCATGCATGTTCAAGACAGACCAGGACCAGAAAGAGAAAAGGAGTGGGGTTTGAGTTTTTTTCCTTTTGGGAAACTCTAAGAATAAGATAAATCCATTTTTTTTAGCTGGGTCACTTCCTGAACTAGCAGCTTTTATATAAAGAGGGGATATAATAGCCTAAATTAATTATTTCTTAGAATCAATGGTAAATATTTACAATTTTTTCAAGGAAAAGGGCAAGGAGTAAAGGTTCATGGTTTGAAATTGCTATATCATTTCTTCTTTAAAATACACAGTAAAAACAATATAGCTACTTGTCTTGCTTTATGAAAGTTCAGAGAATCAAAAAAACTATAATTCTGTCTGTTAGGAAGACAGAAGAATTGGTGAGGCAGGTATTCGCTTCAGCTAATCTTTGTATTATTTATTCTTCTTACAAAACACTATTTTCAGACTTCATAAAGTCTGAAAACCATTTATGCATTGATACTTTTTGTTCTCAGAATAGACTGACTCTGAAGATTGCTAGCCTATAACATTAGGTGCAGCTGTGAATGCTAGAAATATTTTCTACTTGGTCAGGGTGAATCATTATTCCTATTAGATCCTGTTGTTCTTATTTGTAGAACAGCTTTCACAAGTAACAAGTAAGGCTACAGTCAAAAGCTTCACTTTGCTTTGGTATCTTCAACAGGGCTTTGTAATTTTGTTCCTTGAGTTACCCTATGGACTCTGACTAGTCAAAAAATAGGGCACTACTTGCCACAAGTAAGCTTGATTTTAAACTTCCTTAACTTGTAGATGCCCCATCCCTGGCAGTGTTCAAGGCCAGGCTGGATGAGTCTTTGAGCAACCTGGTCTAGTGGAGGGTGTCTCTGCCCATGGCTGGGGGCTTGGAACTAGATGATCTTTAAGGTCCCTTCCAAACCATTCCATGATTCTATGATTTTCAGTTGGCTACAATTTGTGTTTTCAGTAAACAGCAAATTCCTTTCATCTGTGAACTGGCGATACTGTATTTGAAAATATGAATCCAGAGCTGGTTTTGCTTGTAAGTCTTTCTATTGAACTTAGTGAAAATGAAATTATGCATCATATAAGTGAAAATGAAATTATGCATCATATAATTAAAAAAATCCAGAGCTTGCACTATTATACATGCAGTGATTTGAAACCAGCACAGGAGGCAAATACTACTATTTATGCTCTTCATGAAGATCTGTTTGTTGTGCAATATAGCACTCAGCCTTATATATGTATAGGAACATTATCTTTTTCATACAAGTATACCATGAGAAAACAATTTGCTATTTTGCAGGAGTCTTGCTGAATAAATCTTTAATTATTATTTAAATATTTAATTAATAATTAAGTGTTACAGTGCAAGTCCCACTGTGAATAGAATGGACTCTCCAGTGGCTTTGTGTAGACCTTATCATGAACACCTGCAATGTCTAATGCCCTTTCTAAAGGCTTTCACTTTTTTAAAAAATACATTTTCAAATTGATAAGAGGTTATAAAACAAAAGGACAAAAGATTGCTTTGATTTCATACAGCTGATTGGCAAGGACAAGATCAGTTTGGTAACATCTATTTTATGATCTGAATAATGCAGTGGCTATGGGTGGCCCTGTCTTAACAGCTGTCTTCCCTCTCGGTTCATGTACACGGGCTTCCAGCTTAAAGGTGGGTTCATCATCCCACTTTCTCATGTCCTCCCCCCGGTCAAGCAGGAAGAACCAGAGTGTGCCATGTGGCATGCGCCTGGGGCTCCCTTTCAGGGAGTGCCCCTGACAACCAAGATGCTGGCCCATAAGGGTGAAAAGATACAGAAATCTTCTTCAAAGTTTTGGAGCAGAGAAGACACTTTCTCCACAACTGATGTGTCCATATCCGAGCAAGCAGTGTATCTCTGCCAAGCTGTTAGAATATGATGCTGAGGCACTTTGAATTACCTTCCTCTACATGCCCCATGTGCACAAGACATCCTCTGGGTCTTTGGAGACCTGGTCATCATCTAGATCACTATAGATGACTTCTGGCACTGCTAATTCTCTCAGGTACTGGTTGCCTTCATCTGTGGTAGTCCACTTCCCTGGGGAGTTCACAAGATGTTCCTTGAATAGATATCTTGCCTCAGACTTGATAGAAACTGTCTCCAGAGATGGCACATTGCTGCTTCTTTTCCAATTCATCTTTCAATTCCCCATTTTCTAGCAAGGGATCAC
Source organism: Eurypyga helias (assembly GCF_000690775.1). Taxonomy (NCBI): domain Eukaryota; kingdom Metazoa; phylum Chordata; class Aves; order Eurypygiformes; family Eurypygidae; genus Eurypyga; species Eurypyga helias. The sequence goes on along the minus strand of NW_010254669.1, from coordinate 5,264 downwards.
AGCTGTTGGACTTCCTTACCTTCCAGTTGCTGATTGTCAGCCTCATTATACCAGCATCAGTTCAGCCAGGCAGCAATCTGCTCACCTGACTGGCAGCTGTAATCTTTCCACATGTGTCAAAGCTCTGACAAGGTCAGGGACTGGGTAGTTTCTGCTTCGCGTCTGAATTCTCTCACTCCTTCCTCCAATTTCTCTGTTGAAGGACCTGCTTTTTGATCAAACCTTTCCTCTTCTTTCTCCCCTCTCACTAATCGATGATATGGACCCATTATTCTGCTTGTCTTACTGGTTTTTTTCACTATGGCAGCAAGTACTGTAATTGTTGTTTGGTTCCCTATCTCGACTGTGATCTCCTGAGGTGCAGTTTGGGTCTCTGCCTCAACCACAGTCCTCTGAGGGTGCTGAACTGTGGCTCAATACTCACAGGCTGGTCCCCAGTACAGTGCTGGAAGCTGTTGGTTTTCATTGGGGTAGGCAAGGCACCCTTCTATCAGGTGGTGCATCAGTTTGCCAGGATTGCTTGTCTGTTCAGGTGTAAAGGCTCAGGTTATCGGAGGTGATACCCCTCCTAGGAACCTGCCCAAATCCTTCCACACACCCTGCCACCCAGGGACTCTCACCCTTAGGTCACATTTCAGTATTGCCTTTCCCCACAATTTTCTTCACTTGCACCAGGATGAGACCAGATTCCACAAAACCCATAATATGCCAGCAGTATTAATTAGTTGTATTAAACAGCTCACAGAAGGTTGAACAAGGACTTTGTGAGCTTGCATAATAAAACCATCAACATCAGACCCATAGGGAGAGGGACTTGTATTCCCTCATCCTCTCCACAAGGTAGCTCCTGCAGCACACCAGGGTTGTCCTTGCCAGGATGAAGCACATGGCCATTGTTTGTACTAGCATGTTCCCGAGTTCCTTCACCTTCCCCACAAAATAGATCCCCCAGGACAGTAAGGACAGGGTGGGGGGAGAAAATAAGATGGGAAAAAAAAAAACTCTCATTGGTCAAGATAAAGGCAGTTTAATAAATCAAAAGCAAAGGGCGTGTGTAGAGGCAAACAGAAGATTTGTTCTCTACTTCCCATCAGCAGGCGATGTCCGGCCACTTCCCAGGAAACAAGGCTCCAGTATGCGTAGCAGTTGCTCTGGAAGAAAAATGTCGTAAATAACAAATGTCACCCATTTCCTTATCCCTTCTTTTAGCTTTTCTTGATGAGCAGATGTCATATGGTATGGCATATCTGTTTCATCAGTTTCTGTCAGCTGTCCTGGCTATGGCCCCTCCCAAAATCTTGCCCAACCCTAGTCTAATATCGGGTGGGGGGAGGAATGTTGGAGAGAGCCTTGATGCTGTGCAAGCACAGCACCACAGTAGCCAAAACACTGGTGTGTTAGCAGCACCTTTCTAGCTACTAATACAAAGCACAGCACTATGAGGGCTGCTGTGGGGAAAACCAACTCCATCCCAGCCAGACCCAATACACATAGTTTAGTCAATTGTAAAATGGTGGCTGAACAACGGCTTTTGGGGTGTTGTCAAAACATTCTCCCAAAGAAGATGGACACTTCCAAGATTGGTTCCTATGCTATGTGATTGGAAGGAGATCTTTTCAGGTGTTCCTGTGCTGAGGAAGAAGAAAGGACAGGCAATCAGGGTCTCTCTAATGCTTCTGCTATTTATGCATGATTTATTCCATGTTCCATTTATTGTTCTTTCAGAAACTGAGCAGCTAGCAATAGTTGGAAGTTGTCAGAGTGTTTTTTCTGATTACAGTAAAGAAAAAAGGTGCTACACTGCAGAGCTGAGATAAAGCAGGCTGTAAACCTCAGCCATATCCACTCATACTTCAGACTGTAGTAGAGCAGAGCAGTCCACACTAGGTGTGGAGCACGTTGGAAATAATGAAATAAGGATATGGATCATCTGGCCAAAACAATCCCTGGAATTGCCTTGAAGTGTGGCCTGTAAAGTGGCCTTGACCAAGGTTCCCATCTGATCTGAGGGGGCCTTACAGAGGCCACCTTGTGTAGCTAGTAATGATCCTGCGTATGTTGCTCTTCCACCACAATGCGACACCCTGCATTAGCAAAAAGGGGATATAAAATCTCCACCTTTAGAAGCAGATCCCAATAACTGAGCCCTTCTGAAACCTCACAATTTTATATCCCTTGTCTAACAGTTCACCTTTCTTTCCTCTTCGAGCCATTTTATGACTAATATATATAAACCTTACAGTGAAAACAGTGGGGGAAAAAATAGTCATTGAAGACATGATAGCCCCCTACTAAATGGTATTTCTCTGGAAGTAAGACATTCAAGTGTTTTCATTGAAGGTTAATACAGAGTTTTCTAGAAAGTTTTGGGAGATTGTCTACCCTTGGAATTTGTGGGCCATACCAGCAAATAGATTATTCCCTTAGCAAAACAATACAGAGCTCTTGCTTCTCCCAGTGCTGCACACTTCTTGTTTGTTCATTGTTTACATTGTTTTACCATAGAAGCAGGTTTTTTTATTATGACTACATGTTGATTTTGCCTTTGTTTTAAGATTTGGGAATAAATAACTTTTACACCAGCATTTAGATTTTGTGGAGAACATAAATAAAAAACAATGTCTGGTGGTTTTCTTTAGCTCGTGTCTTTGGTTTGTTTAATTTTGCAACATTTATTTCCAGTTTTTCCTTTCATTTGCTTTCATTTCTCAGTATTTGAACTAGGCTTTTTTGTGAATCAAGAAGCACAGAGCTTAATGTGTTTCTTACAGGAAATAAATTCACTTCTTTTTTGTTTTTTCTAACACAGAATGTTTAATTGATGAGGAAAGAGAGAGCCAAGGAGGGTTAAAGCATTACATCATTGGTATTTCAACAGGTTATTCATGCACTAAGCTAGTTAGCAGGGACATTGTCCTTTATGTGACTACATTAATCTTGAGAAGCTGCTGTGTTTGAGAACACCTGCCTTGTGGGGACCAAACAGCAAGATCATACAGTATTGAGCCCAGTTTGCTTCTGCACCTTTCAGGTTTCACTTGCCCTTGTTTAAACTCTCAGTTCAGATTTCACTGTTAAAACTGCAAAAGGAAGAGAATGGATTGAAAGGGAAGCAAATCTATTTTCTTGCTTTGAGAGCAGTTGAACGTACGGATATTTTCCCTCATTTGTTCTCTATGGAGTCCATTTAAAAGATGTCACTAGTGCAAAAAGAAGTGCATTCAGGGGCTAAGGGTCAGTGAGCAGTGCCCATGGCAACTGAGAAACTATTCTGCAGAAAAAATGCAGTAAGTAGTAAGTGTTTTAATCCCCAACTTTAATCCCTTTACTTCCTGTTTTCAAAATGAAATATAAATCAGGCACCATGGCATGCAGCAATTTTTCCTGAAAGGGATGTTGGCAAAAAGGGATTAGGAATGGGCAGCAGTGCTTAATGAGTTTAATCATACAATTTGTTGGAAAACTACTGGAACTATGAATGACCAGTTCTTTTGAGTGTGGTCAGTGAGAAAGAGGAAAACAGACACTGGAAGCAATGGAGGACTGGTGGTAGCTGACCACTCCCCAGCTGCTGCTGCAGCTGCGATACACACTGAGGTGGGATGCACGAGACGTGCTGCTTCACAAACAAGCGCTGTCATGGGGTATGTACTTTTCTAGCAGTGCATGTAGTCCTCTGCTTTCCATGGAGGAGGAAACATCCAACCCCTGCTCTGGTTTTCATGGTGCTGTGGCAGTTGTTATAGCCAGGAGTTTGTTGGTTTACGCTGATGTTAACATTTGTTGTATCACTGATTGTTCCATGCACTTTGTTTCTGCACTTTGCATGTGTTCTTGTCAGCTTTATCATCATGGTGTGTTGAGAAGTACACCAGAAGCAGTAATGCTATCACCTTCGTTACAGTTACACACATGCCAAAAAAAAGATCCAGATTGTCTCAAAAGTCTGTAAATAGCTCTCAGTGCATGCCCATAGCATTTGGTATTTTTCAGGTTCATGTTTGGTAGCAAACAATATCCTTTTCTGCATTTGTGCATCTTCGCTTCCCTGCCACAGCATATGCATGAAGGTGGGCTTGAAAGAGCAGGAACCCTCTTTCCTTAGGGGCCTGATTGACAGAGTCCCTTGGGAGGCAGTCCTGAAAGGCAAAATTGCCCAGGAAGTCTCATCATTCTTCATGAAAGAAGTCCTAAAGGCACAGTAGCAGGCTGTCCCCATGGCCTGCTGAAAGACAGCCAGTGGGGAAGAAGACCAGGCTGGCTGAACAGGGAACTGTGGCTGGAACTCAGGGAAAAAAAGACAGTCTATGACCTTTGGAAGAAAGGGCAGGCAACTCAGGAGGACTACAAGGATATCTTGAGGTTATGCAGGGAGAAAATTAGAAGGGCCAAAGCCCAACTAGAACTTAATCTGGCCTCTGCTGTAAAATAATAATGAAAAAATGTTTCTATACAAATATTTGCAACAAAAGGAGAGCCAAAGAGAATCCTCATCCTGTATTGTAGAAACATAGTGACAAAGGATGAGGAAAAGGCAGAGGTACTTAATGACTTCTTTGCTGTAGTCTTTAACAGTAAGACTAATTGTTCTCAGGGTACCCAGCATCCTGAGCTGGAAGACAGGGATGAGGATCAGAATGAAGCCCCCAATAATCCAAGCAGAAATGATTAGTGACCTGCTGTACCACTTACACACTCACAAGTCTACGGAGCCGGACGGGATCCACCTGGGGTACTGAGGGAGCTGGTGGAAGTGACCATCATGCACTTTCCATCATCTGTCAGCAGTCCTGGCCAAACAGGGAGGTCCCAATTGACTGGAGGTTAGCCAGTGTGACACCCATCTACAAGAAGGACTGGAAAGAGGATCTGGGGAACTACAGACCTGTCAGTCTGACCTTGGTGACAGGGAAGGTTATGGAGCAGATTTCTTAACTGACATCACGCAGCATGTACAGAACAACCAGGCGGTCAAGCCCAGTCATCCTGGGTTTATGAATGGCAGGTCCTCCTTGACTAACCTAATTTCCTTCTATGACAAGGTGACCAGTTTTTGTCTATCTAGATTTTAGTAAAGCCTTTGACACTGTTGCCTACAGTACTCTCATGGAGAAACTGGCTGCTCAAGGGTTGGACAGGTCTACTCTTTGCTGGGTAAAAACTGGATGGATGGCTGACCTCAACTTTTTCTGGTGAATTGAGTTTCCTCCAGTTGGTGTCTCTTCACAAGTGGTGTTCCCAAGGGCTCAGTGTGGGGGCCAATT
>NW_010254668.1:26803-35707 GCF_000690775.1 Eurypyga helias | reverse complement strand
AGGGCTCCACAGCTGGACGCAGTATACAGCAATGCTGTCTCTATTTCCTTTCTTGTAAGAGTGAAATAAACCTTTTATACTTTTTTCAGGTCCACTTTTTCTTATACTATCAACTTTCCTTCATTTATACATATTCCTCATACACATATGGACATATGTATAAATTATTAATATGCTGTATAATTTCACTCCCAGCAAGGGTCATGGAGCTGAAATTCTTTATTATTGTTTAACTTATATTCCTCATACTATGTTCTCTAAGTTCTAATTGCAATCTGCCTATATATTGAATAAATAACATGCAACAGTATTCCTGAGATTCCTGACAAGAATAAAAATCTTGTGCAAAAAAAGCCTCCAAAAAAACAGGAAGTAGTGCATCTCTGGAACCATGTGTAGAATGGACTGCATCTTGAGAGCACAATTCAGGCATAATGAGAAGTTAGTTTGCTGCTGTTGTTTTGAGTTTTTAATCTTACTGTATTGTTTCATAAAACACTCTGTGAAGACATTTCTGTGTTGTATTTTACTCGTCTTTAATCATCTACACACCATTGTTTCATACTTACTTTAAATTTTGAAAAAATCATCTTATGAGCAAAAAAAAAGAACTGTAAGGGAAGATGAGAAATTCAGAATCTATATGCTTAATAAGGGAAATACAAAAATGCAAGGTATGATTATTAAATGTGCTCACCTGTTGTCTGAAAAACTCCACTCATCCAATGAAAAAATAATATTGCAAAATATATAATATTATCCAAAGAAATCTATGTTTACAAAATATAAATAAATAAGTTGGATAGCACATTCGCTTTACAACCTCTGCTGTCTATAATGTCAATATATAAACTCAGGAATATTATCCTTTGTGATACCTATGTTGACTATTAGATAAGCATTTCTTAGTTTCAAAAGTAAGTGCATGTATGCATTTTAACATATTTGGATGTAACACAAAATTATTTTCAAGCAACTTCAGTTATAAGTAATTTATAAAATTAGATAAACAACAGTGTATATAAATTGTACAGATATTTGACATTTAAACTCTTGAAAAAGAGAATTTATAAAGACACATTTAAACTATGAAGTAAAGAAATTAAAAAATCCTATCTTTAAGATGCGTCAGCTATTGACCTCTAAGTCTTCACATAATCTTGGTACAGTTCATTTCTATAAATAACCTTAAGAAAAAAGTGAGTCAAATTGAAGAAATAACTTCTATATCTTTAGCTTCCATATGGAATCAATGTTATGCTCTCATAATACATTTTAAAATTTGTTTGAATCCTTTTTTAATTGAGGAGTTCTTTGGCTCATAGAAGGAAAAATGTAAGGGATTAAAATTTGGTGGATCCCATGTGTGTAATTTGTAAGGCTTAAACCAATACATAAAACATTCAAAAAAAGTTTTGTGGATAGCTTGACCTTCACTATATTGATTTCTATCATAACATTCTAAAACTTTTAAAGTATGACCTTTTCTTATTCAAAGATAGACATATTTTTAAAACTGTCAATGTTAGACATTGCAAAATAACACCAGATAATGCAAAATAAATTGCTCATCATTGCATAAAAGTGGTAGTGAAGAAGTGTATGGGGGTAATGTTAACAACTTAATGTTATGTAAAGCGTATGCTGGGAATGTGAAAGAAACATACATTTCTTATTGTTAGTTCCTGAAATATAGAAATAATATAGCTGCATACAAGTTAACATAATGACTTTCTGCCTTGTGCCTTGTATGAGGAAGTATCTTCTACAAGATTCAGGAAAATAGAGCCCTCTTGAATGTTACCTGATCAAAGTGTAAATCTGTTTCTTTTAGAGTCTGAATTTTCTTTGACTAGCCTGACTACCCGCCCACATGTCTTGAGTTTACACAAAACACATGCATTCACAAATAAGGTTATTTTTCTTCCATGAGGATTCAAAATGATTGAAGTATTGCATGTGATGATATACTTGCACAACTTTACACTAGAGCTCTAAATATCCAAGTGTTTTCTCACATAAACTTTACCTCTACTTCATGATCACTACTTGTATGTGAGTTCTTTTAAATTCAGAGCAAGAGTGTAATCTTAGTAGCTATAATTCCCAGGGTATGTGTGGGCTAGGACTACAGGTTCAGCCCTCAAGCTTGCTAAGAGAAACTACTTTTTCTGAGGTTTCCTGGTGCATTGCGATTTCTCCATGCTGGAGACTTCTCTTACTGCTTGCTCCTACAGTAAATAACACTTCTGAAAGGCTACATTGTTTGGTCCTCCCATCATGGAAGGACTCAAAGAAGTTTTGAAATATTAGAAAAAGCAATTGGCAGCAGCTAATTTCTTCCATGGCAAGGTCTTTGTGTCTTAGCAGGGTGCAGTCAAGTGCTTTTGATTGCTTCAATGGCTAGAAGCAGCTCCACTTCATCCATGAGCAAAGAAGAAATATTTACATTTATATTTGTGAATAACAACTAGACTATTCTCACTTTTACCACTTTGTTCCTGATTAAGAAGAACTTGGGAATACATAAGATATAAATGTTCACCTCAAGGAGGTTGGGTATGACTGTTCTAAAACACAAGTCTCTCCGTCCTACAGTTCTTTCTGCCAGTGTTTATATGGTCCAAGGCAAAGTGCAAAGCAATCTTGGAATAACAAAGTGATTAACTGATAACTTCACCTGTATGCACCTGAGTACAGAGAGCAATGGGCAGAAAGAATCAGTCTTTCTGTGACATGAAAAAATAATAAATGTTTTAAACTCTGAGGTTCAGGCTGGCAAAATACTAAAAGGATCAGATTGCTTCAGAATGAGAGGCAGTACTCCAAAACTACTCCAAAAGGCAGTACTCTAAAGCAACAGTAGCAGGGGACAGCCTATCATAAAAATGGAGAAGGTATTATCCCCAAAAAGACCCACTGGTTCCATTCAATTTCTTACATGCTTTGATCTTTAAGAACAGACAAAAGCGATAGAAGGATACACCACCCTGTAATTCTGATTGTAGTTGCTAAAGAACTGGGTAGTTGTCTTCACTGAGGACAGTAGGACCAGACATTTTCTTTCTCTTTTCTGTGAGGAACAGCTTGAAAAATCTTCCTTAGCCATTTTCTGATCTTAGATACGATACTCATTAGAGAAGAGGTGAAAGAACAATGCACATGAAAGAGCTGAAGTGAGAACACAAAAATTAAATGGGAGGTTAACTTGAAGAACAGGCTCCTTGCCAACACGTGTATTTAAGAATCATCATGGCTACAACAGGGATTAAAGTCCACGTTGTTAAAACCAAACCATGTACTGCAGAACTCCAGATCTGAAAACATCAGCACTAGACAGGACTAAGAGGTATTAAACAGCATGAGATATCAACCTGTATTGAACCTGTAAGGCTTAGCAGGTTGCAGGACGGGAGTTTGGTATAGGAATCAGTGTGTCTCCACAGTCATGTCTGGAAAGCAAAATAGAGTTGCTTAACTTCTCTAAACAATTAATTTAAAAAAGAGATGGTTTAGTTTTATGAATCATGGAAACCTCTCACCACTCATTCATTACTCTAACCAGTCTCTATTAAAAGTTTCCACAAAACAGAATTTTGCCTACATTTTGAAAGTCAAAAGAACATTTCATTCGTAAGATTGGAATAATTTGATTTGTAGTGACAAAGATTTTATGTCACGTTAGATTTATAAGTGAAACCAGCTGAATTAAATGAAATAAATTTGCAAGCGGAGCAACTCAAAGTAATTACTTCAGTGTGGCTCAGCATGGCCACAGTAGTTCTCCTGTGTGTTGAGTATTAGCAGATCCATGGGGATGGACCTCTGTACAAACCGCTTTCAAAGTCAAAGGGGCTCTGCAGTCCACACACGTTGTTGATTTATGGCCTAAAAACAAACTCTTACAGATACCAGAAATGAATCTAATGTGAGAAAAGATATCCCCATGCATGTTAAAAGACAAAGGAGAGGATATTTACATTAGGAAACTGGTAAGAACGGTTGATGTCCACAAATCAGAGGAGCAGATAGATAAACCACACTTGCAAATCTCAATAAATTATGGAAGACGCAACAAAGTTTTTGGACAACTCCAATAAGGCATTCAAGCTCTAGTTGGCTGTAAATAAGAGCAAACTACAGTTATGATCAATATGTTTCCTCTAAGAAGTTTCAAATGGCAGTTTGACAGTCTGTTTATATAAAAAAAAAAGGATTGATTACCACTATCTCAGAAATCATTTATGTTATATTCCTTTTTGCTATTACAGTATTGCTTACATTTAGTAATATATAGACATTTAGGTTTAGTTTATATATTGAAAGGACAAATCACATGTTAAGTTTTAACTATTATCAAACATTTCACAAATGGGATGCAAGATATATAAATCTTGTTTAGTCATTTCATGCAAATCAACCTCTCTGAAAAATATATGCCCTATACTTGAAAAATCACAAAATTTAGAAAATTCAGTCTATAAAGCATATTTAGTTATGCCAGTTGGAAACATCAAAAATAAGTTTTAAATACATGCTGAAAAACCACTACAATAAAGTTTCATTCTGCCTAACTGGTAGGTCTAGACTCATTAAATGTCAAAATACTAACTGTCTCTTATTTTCAGAACAGAGAAATGTATATTTTTCATGTCACGGATGCCAGAGGTGAAAAGGAATTCAATTCCAAGCTGGCATGATATTAAAAAGAACTGCTGCAGAAATTTCAGGAACAACAAACCCACTTCAGCCTAAGGGAAAGCCTGCAGAGAAGTGTCCTTACTAAAATTTAAAAAGAGAGTCTTTGAACTACAACATGGAAACAAATACGGACATTTTCTGTGAGCTCAAAAAAAAAAAAAAAAAAGAAAAGAAAGAGAATAGATTATTCCAAAACGGAAATAAGGTCCTGGCACCTCAGCAATAAAAAGCTCACAGGACCAAATATGTTTAGTCTCTTCCCTTCATGTTCAGCTTCAGTTTTGCCTAAGAAAATGTTATCCTTTCAGATCAATAAATCTTGGTAATGGCCTCTGCAGAAGTCAATTTCCACTTTATTCTATACAGTAGGGAACACAGTATGAGAGACTCAAAGATTTATAAAGCATATATTGGGGTTGGGAAGAACCGCAGGTTAAGTGCAGATCTTGCCTCTTGAAACTTCAAAAGGCAGTGAAAGAGGAATGAAGGAAAACGAGGGCCAAAAGGAGATGCTGATCAAAAAGAGTAATTCAGTGTCTTCTTTCTTAAACTGAAGGTCAAAAGAGCCTAACAGTGCTTTATTAGGAAAAGAGTCATGAAGAGGGTTTTAAGCTGTATTCTTTTTTTTTTTTTTTTAATAAGACTCTTTAAACACTGTGCAGTACTCCCATGGCTTGGCAGTCACCAGTAGACTGAAGACCAACAGCCAGCTATGTAATCATTTAGCACCTTGAAATGAGAGCTTCACAATGTGGCTTCCACTTAAATGGCACGTACCTACCTCCTCTATTTTATCAGGGAGTATCTAAGAAAATTAGCCTTACTAACATCAGCAGAGAAATTCACAATACTGCCAGTACAACTGTCAAAATGCAGTTTAAAACCAACCATCAAATTCCCAGAACCAAAGAATACTAAGGGTTGGAAGGGACCTTTGGAGATCATCTAGTCCAACTCCCCTACCAATGCAGGTTCAACAAGCAGCACAAGACTAGCTGGGTGATGAGAGTTCTGACATATAAATCAAGTTCTAAAATTGTCCACCTCATCCTACATAATGTTTTCGTGCAAGATGGAAAAGGACACCACAGAACCACAGAGAAATGTAGTCTTGGCTCCCCTACATATGGGAAGAATGGTCTTTTTGAGAGAGGGTTAGCTGAAAGTAAAATGCTTTTCTCTTGAGCTTGGATGAGCAACCATCCCTACAATGTCACTGCAGCCTGCCTGACACAACTCTCGAACAGTTGCACACGCTTTGGAAACGGCATCCTCTCAGACACATCTGGAGGTTACTTCTGGGGCAGACCAGGGACAGTAAGCAGTGTATGTGAGGCCGTATGCTTTGGAGCGAGATGACAGTTTAGGCATGTAAATGGACAGTGTGCCACCCGCACTCTGGGTCAGAGAAAAAGCACTGGACATCTTATTTGTGAGTATACGTGAGCTGTACGGCCAAAGGAGTGAGGATAGCACCAGGTGGGTCAGCCAGAGTAGGAGCCTGCAGGCTTTAAACTGTATGTACTCTGAAGGAGACCGCCTCTCTCCAGAAGACCACATGGAGAGTCCTCTCCCAGATTGGCACCATGGGTATCTGAAGGCAGTTTTGTGGTGGCAGAACTACACAGCCTAAGACAGAGGCTTAGGTGTTTACCTGGGCCATTGCAGAATAAAACTGAAATAGATAATGCTAGATAAAATAAATGCAACTTGATCCCAGCTGAATGTTGGCTCCTGCACCTAGTCTGAGGGTTAGTAAGGAGGACGAGTAGAGGTTTCTGTTGACCATAATTTCCCACAAGCAACAGCAGGGCTTCTGAAAGTATTGCACAGTAATCTGCACAGCCTGCTGTGCTCCTGCATTTCCTCCCTGACAGTGGTACACCCCATGAACCAGCTCAGAGGTAACAATGCGTGTAGTCTGTGGGGTAACAGGCTAAGTAGGAATGGACAGGGAAGATTTTGTTGGTTTCCCAGATAGTACTTGCTCTTGATTGTCCTGATATGTTGAAGAGAAATCATTAACTTATGTCATTAAACGTGCTCTAAGACTTTAGGACTCTCTGAGCAAGTCTTGTTCACGTGAAGGAACAGTTGCACACATGAATAGTGCTGTTAAATTACTGGTGAGTATGTTCGCATCTGTGCAAGCTTTCTTCATATTATCAGGCTCTTTTAAGCTATATTTGCATAGAATATTACGAAGAACTTCTTTGCAATTCCCCAAAGGGAATGCATACACTTTCATTTCTGGTTTGCAGACATACAAAAGGGACTGAAAGAAACAGTTTGCTGTGGCAGAAATTATTATTTTACTTTTTTTTAATTATTATTATTGTAAGACCACTTATCTTATTACTTCTTACTAGTCCTAAATGTTTATTGCCAAGACAAAATTTTAATTGACAGGGGAATTTATCACTGTAATAAGATACATATTACCATAAAGGCACCATGAACCATTGCTCCACAGAGCTCTTAACGGGGTTTCCTGATGGCTCTCCAGAATATTTTTGTAAACTACATTTTATGCAGGGAGATTTTTTGGGAAAAACTTCAGGTATCATAATGGGCTATCCAAGGCAGAAGACAGGAAAGATATTAGAAAAAAGAAAATGTTTTCTTACTCTTAAGAAAGTAAACAGACACTTGAATATGGTTATATTTCTTTCTGTCACAGGTGACTTAATAACCATGGTCAACTGTCTAAATAACACAGGCAAATTATGGCAATAACTTTCCTAATTCAGAGTGTTTGTGATTGGATTGTGCAAAAGATGTTAGTTAGAAACTGAAGAGGAGAAGGTGTTTTAGAAACAACACCTCAAGGACTGCTCTATTAATTTTACTCAAAAAGCAAAAGTTTTTCCATCTTTTTTTACTGGAAAAGAAGCTTGGAAGACAGCAAGTCTTTCAGACTTTCAGAAAGTTATGAGCATTTGGAAATAACAAGACAAAAATATTGCTTAGTGTGCAGTATGAATTCAAACTTTTTATTAAAAATGTAGTTATGCTAACAATTTTCACTACTCATGAGATACAACTTGCTTAACACTTAGCAATGACTCAAGATAGGATGTAACCAAAAAAATAAAAAAAGTCAGTTTCAGAAATACTGTCTTGCTGTTCTTGACATGCCACCATTACAGAGAGTAGACAAAGCCAGATTCAATATAGAAAGACAACGAAAAGAATAAAGAAAACACAAGCTATAGAAACCATTATAGAAGTAGTTGAGAGAAATATAGGGACACTAAATGATGAAAACATGAAATAATTTTGTTTAGTTTACACATTTAGAAAACTAATAAAATTTTCTGAAGATAGGGGTCATGTATGCTCAGTTTTACATTCACAGTTGAAAGTGAGATTGCACGTCAATTTAATTGATGTTGTTATATGCATATTTTGTAATTTTGTTTAGAACTGTACTGAAGTACATGTTTCTTTCTATAGTGTGTGTAAACAGACAAGAGCTAAGACCCTTTCTGCAGTATGAACTCAATTGTGCATTTTGATCAGAGCTGAGGGCAGTTTCTTTTTTCAAAAGCTTACAAGCTATACAAAACCAGATGAAGAATGGTAAAACATACAAAGTAGAATTATCATTATGATGGTGACTCATTTCAGCTAGCTCCCATATTTTTGGTAGAAGGAAGAGGTAAAATGAAAAGGGAACTAGTTAAATGGAACATATTTAGATAGACAGCATAAGTGAGAAAGGTAAAGAGGAAGATATGGAGGTGAGGTTAGGGAATTGTCAGACATGAGTCTGAATAAGGGAGCTGGCAAACAGACAAACATTGCAAGGGAAGGTCTAGTCCAAACTATGGTGCACATTTTGAGTACTTAGGAAATCAGTAAAACTCTTACAGTCTCTGTATGGCTTTTCCTTGATTTTTTCCCCCTGAATAGTGCAAGGGTGGGGAAGATATGTCACATGGATCCAATCATCTCTAGTGATGATATCTTCCCTGTACACTGCAACAGAGGAGAAAACATAAGGAACAAGCCTGAGATGGTTGTATTTTATCCTTCTCTGTGTTCAGTGCTACACAGATAAGTCTGTAGACCTTTTCACAATCTATATGGAAGTAAAAAGACTAAGGACTCTGTTTTCCAATTTTGTAGAACTGTTTCTAGGAGGAATGTAGGGAGGAACGTGTGGCCCCCCAGTAGAGCATTAGACCAAAACCTCATAAA
>NW_010254668.1:26169-26786 GCF_000690775.1 Eurypyga helias | reverse complement strand
GGAAAGAATAGAGTTGGGGTAAGGAGTAGAAGTAGGTTTCTGACTTACTTTTGTCTACCTAATACCTCAAAGCAAGAGTATGCTTTACCTTTAAAAGAACTATGGCAAATTACACTCCTCACTCTACCTGAAGGGTACCCCCAAGGAGGCATCATATTTGGTTGTGATTCCCCCAGTGGGGTAACACAGGATCCTGTTTGCCTTCTCCATTGTGAGGTTGATTACAGCAGCACCAGCTTAACATATTTTTCTGTTCTGCTATATTGTTCCATTATGTGAACTGTCTAACCTCATGTGTGCTCCATCCTAATTCTGTACTACAAAACAACACTAAAAATATAAATGAATTGTTCTTTAAATTGGATTTCTAAAGAGACTCTGAATTTTACTGAATGCATAGATATTTTAACCATGCAGTACTTTATCTACCCTTTTCACTCACACCCACTTTTCCAGCAAATGAGAGAAATAAACAGTAGTGTTATTTGACTTCAAAAAGCACTTAGTTTCCAGAAAGTCAAAACCATGGAAATAAAGTCCACAAGTAATGAAAAGTGTACATTAAATGTGTCCCCAAAAAGTATCTACTGCGCACTATCATACTTCCAGAAACAGCA
>NW_010254668.1:20894-26147 GCF_000690775.1 Eurypyga helias | reverse complement strand
ACAGTTTTACTTCATTAATCACGTCATTTTCTTTCAACTTTGGAAATTAACTTATTTCCTTTCCCACTTGTATTATGATGTCATACCACAATCTAGCTATGACAGAACATCAAAGAAATGAACAGATCACCTAATTCTGTGATCTTGACAGCAGTGTGAAGAGTATTTTCATGAATCATCTGTTTCTACTTAATATGTAATGGGGATTGTCCAGCATTTTGTAAATGCTATCATCTTGATTTCCAGAATTCTGTTCAGTGGTAGTAAATCTGTCCCCAAACAATCAACAATACATCGTTTTCTTCATTTGCATACATATTCAAATGAAAATATTTTATCTGGTTGATTTTGTAACCACTTGTAGAGGAGTTTTGTTGTTGTTGTGGTTTGTTTTCTGTTTTGTTTTAGTGGGGTTTTTTCCCCCAAAGATGTACAACCAGAGAAAAATGAGGTAAATAACTTAAATCTCCTGACAATGTTTGCACAAAGCAACTGGTTTTCTTTTGTTCGGCTATTTGAACACAGAATGCCACACTGAACATTACATGCTCATTCTTTCTTGATCTAACTTTGCAAACCACAATCTGCTTCAAACAGAAAAGTAATATCAAGGATCCCTATATTTAGTCTTCTTCTAATACGGTATAACATCAGGAACAGTTCCGTCACTCAGCTGGAGCTCTGCCATTTCCTCGGTTGACATTAGCTGGGGAATCTCTTTTCTCAAGAGGTGTAGAAGCTGAAAATGACTCTTCAGATATGACCCTGATGTCATAAGACATCACTGAAGTGAAGTCGACGCTGGTTAGTTATAAAACATGGATGGAAAATCTTACTGAATTTAGAGATGACACATAGAAATACTCTCCAAGGTTGGACCATATGCTTAATTTCCAAAGAGTTTCAACAAAACTTTCATTTTATTTCTGTTTTCAGCTTTCTTAAACAATGATCAAGTCATGCACATATTTCCTTTTTTCTTTAGGAGAAATTATTCCACTTCCAGAAGCAGGATTTGGAATATCTAGTCTCCCAGGAAAAAGTATATTTAGGAAAGTATGATTTTGCTTGGTTTCATGGTCCATTGGTGATTGCCAGCACCTGGAATAAACACTGGACGATAAACTTATCTACTCAATTTGATGAAGCCGAATCAATAGAAAATACAAATTTAGGTGCCATAGTGTCTTAAGTATCATGCTACCCATACATGGCTCCCCATTCTGACTGATGCTTTGGGAATGTGAGTCAGGGAAGCTCACAGGTCGATGCTGAAAGGTATGACCCTGCTGGCCCCATATTTTGAAACATGCCAGAAGCCTGTGTACAAATAGTGCTCTTTTCCTCACTTCACAAATTTCAGCAGTTTAACAAGTCCCTGAAGTGAAGCAGAATGCAAAGCCTCATCCTAAGCATCACAACAAGAAGCTGGAAGCCCTCTGGAGATCTGCAGTCCGCCAGTGCCGCCACTCTGCTGATCTTGTCTAAGCTATGCTGAATGAAGGTCAACCTTTCAATTAATGCCTATTCCACCGTAGCAAATTGCTTTTTTTTTTTTTTTCTGAATTGATATGATATAGGAGACTTTTTGTTTTATTAATAATTCAAAGGTTCCATCTTTATTCCCTTATCCAATGGCCTGCTTTAAAGCATTAGTGGAGAATACTAATAGGGCTACTTTCGCATGGGAGAGGCTGGTGTAAGAAAGAGTACCTATAATAAGGTTCAGCATGAAGCATAGGTAATCCCTAGGTACTTTGTGATATTTGATATGATTTGTGGTCCTTTGCAAAAGAGGCAAAACATGCTTGAACCTGATAAATGTCCTGTAAAGGAAACAAAAGTGTCTATTGGCCAGAGAACAAAATTACTCCCAAAGGGATATGCTGTTTTAAGAAGGAATATTTTCCATATCCAATGTATTTCTAATAACAGGGTGAGCTAGGGGAAGTGACAGAGAAAGGTCAAATTTAGATGACTCTTCAAGATTCTTCTATTTAGTCTGTAATAATGCAGTATAATAAAGTTTTATAAAGAACAAAATCTTCCCAGTAAGTATCTTAGTATCAGCAGATTGGAGTGGCTTAGTTAAAACACTGCTACTTTTATGTTTATCAAACATTTCAATAGACTTCAAAAATTTTTTTAAATTTGTTTTTTAATTATAACTTTTCCTGGGGAGAGTTCTTATTTTTATTTATAGGTTGATAGCACCTACAATTTTGGGATCCTGCACTTGCTTGTCTACAGTTAAATTATTGTTGTGAACAGCCCTGCAGCTAATGCAGCATGTCTTATGATAGCATTCTTCAAGGCTTGGACCAATATTGACAGGGGATATCTTCAATAAAAAGAGTAGGTAATATTTTTCCAGTTATATTTGTCAAACAAAAGGGATATATCTCATCAGCACAAACTTCAATTAGCATCCAAACTCTTGCGATATGCTGATCCTGGGAAAGAAAAAGGGAGGGGCAACAACTTGAATAGTCTTAGAATTTCTCCATGGGATTGTTTTGTTCTCCATCCCTTCTTCTTTGGCTTCAATTAACTTGTGGTTTGTGGATACTAAAAACCCACTACATTCCTATATAATAAATACTGATTCATCTAATAGTGCAGATTTTGTTTCTTTTTCTAAGACAAACCTTCTTGTGCACAAGTACAAAACATTCTTTTGATTTTTTAATGCCTTTTGCCACTATGGTCTTCAGTGCGCTCATCAAATAAAAATTCTAGGTTCTCCCTAAATCTGTTTCCCAATTATTCATATTTCCATTTAGGAAGCCATTGGCTGTATCCTTCACAAGGACCTCCCCACTATTTGCAGAAGTTTACATGTATTGAACAGAGATGGAAGTAGCTGAATATCAGTAAAACTGATACAGTACAACAGCGACATCTTACATAGCATGTGAAGAGGATCCTGAAAGTAAGAAAACCTTCAGGAGATGACAAATGAAGGAAAAGCCTTGAAAAGCATCTTTATGATTTGCATAACTGGGTTATTTTAACCATTATTCAAACCTTTTCTTGCAAGAAAAATGTTTTAAAGTGGGGAAACACCTACATGTTTTTAAGTGCATGAATATCATAACACAACTGTTGATGAGACACTGTATCCTGAAAGAACATGGGAATGAAGAAGCTATGACTCTCAGAAGTGAGATGTCTAGTGTCCACTATAATGTCAGCCTTGCCACCCCTAGGGCAAACCCATATATTTTCCCGTTTTCATGAGCTAAATCAGTAACAATATATACTATAGATTATTTTAACTAATGAATGTGTGCAGTAAAAGGTTAAAAAAAAGGGAAGAAGTGCTTGAAAAATGACAACATAAAGACATCTTTCATATCTTGGTGTTATGGCTTGAAGCCTTAAATAACTGCACAAAATGAAATGACACTCCTTGTCCTATCCTCCTGGTGAAAGTGGCTGACAGAAAGATTTCATCACACACACACCACACACACACTTATATAAATGCACAGAGAAGACTTGCACTAATCTTTCTTGTTATCGCCAGCACTGAAAACACTACTCTTCCTTTTATTCTTTTCGATATATACTGCAAGCAGCTCCAAGCTTTTCTCATTAACCTCTCTTTTCTATACTTATCAGCATCTTTTCCACATTGTTGGGGCCATTTTCCAAACAATTGTTTGAGGGGAGGGGAAAAGCCAAAGCAATAATGGGCTCGGGGTCACAATTGAAACTGCTTCGTATAATAAGCAAACCTGAAACAGTAAACTGAGAAAGAGAGAGGGAAGGAGGAGAGAAAAGAAAATGCTGACTTGGGTCAGGGGTCAGCTCTCTGATCTCATTGTCAGCGCCTCTGTCTTTTGCGTTATGGAATTTGTCTTTCATTACCCTGTCTGCCACTCCTGTCAATACACCCTGAAAAGACTCCTCAATAGGAAATTGTAAAGTTCTGGTTGAGGTAACAGGGGGAACTGCCTGCCGAAGCTGCCTTGTGACTCACAGTTGCTTCCTGGGCCTCCGGTCTGGTGCTGATCTTTCCGCAGCATCATCCAAGACAGCATCAACAGCGGCTGTAAGGGAAGAGGGGTTACGCAGCACCTCCCACCACCCCCCCATCCCCTGTCAGAACAACACTGGCAGGGCATCCCTGCTGCTCGACGTAATGTGCAACTTTAATATGTGAGTCCCTTGGGTGCTACAAAGGTAAACAACATGGGAACACCTATGAATAAATAAAAACATTTTTAAAGAAATCATTTGTTTCACCAGGAGGAAGTAAATAATACTCCTCTGAACCAGGGGATGGGGTAAAATGAAAGTTCTGGGTGTGTTAACAGAAACTTTATGAGACATACATCATGAATATTTCTAATATGGGTTTATTCCCTCTACTTCCTTCCTTTAACTGATAGGATTTCCATCACAGTTAAGGGAGTTATAATCTCCCTGTCGTCGGTACTATATCAACCTATATCAACTCTTTCCAATTCAATAGTCAATTATCATTAGCACTTCTGAATCTCCCAACGAGGATTTTTATTGTGTAAAAATTCTTGAATGTTTCCAGCCCCAAACCAAAATATTTGGCCATTAATATTCCATTTGAAATGACATTTTCTTTTGTTTTCAGTTTATCCTTCAGTTTTAGCTACAGTGTATTTAAATACTGTGAGGGTTTTTTTAATTAAAAAAAAAAAAAAGCTTAAAGTATTTTCTTCCAAACTGGTGTAATCTATTCAAATTTGTGATACAAAAGCTAAAATTTGCTGTATGACTGGTGGGCTTATAATATCCTTCACCAGAAACATGGTCTTGAAATAAGGACCACACATCCACTCTTTTTTTCTGAAGTTCTGGCTAACTGTAATTGAAGCTTTCTTTTCACAAAAAAACACCAATCTTATTCAGAGATAATGTTTAGACAACGAATTTCAAGATTTTTGTGTTCGTGAAGGCAAATACAGATCTCTGAAGCCAAACTTTTGTCTCTGCACAGTTATACTCATAAACGTACAAGGATATGTCTCTTCTACCAGCAAAACTTAGAAGCAACAATTAGTCTAAGTTTACTGAAAAGAGCTTTGGTGTGGCACATTAAATCCAACCTAATACAGCTTCCATTTCCTAGGCAAGTGAAAGCTCACCAAGGAGAATATTCACTTCCATGAATCCTGCAAAAATCCAGAAGTCCAAAGCAGTCCAAAGGGTTTTTTTCCTAATGGTTCAGTCTTATCAGCTTAAGAAAGTATTCTGATAATAATCCTATAA
>NW_010254668.1:0-20884 GCF_000690775.1 Eurypyga helias | reverse complement strand
TACAGTTCCTGAGTCTAGAGCAGAAAAAAAAAAACCTGTATTAATAGATTGATTTACATCAAAACTTTGCATGACTGTGGGCAGTAGAAGGCAGGAAGGCAGGAAGGCAGGAAGGAAGGAAGGAAGGAAGGACACTGCTCTTCCTGATACTTCAGAGAAGACAGCATAAATAAGAGTGACAACAGAGTAAGGAAAGAATTGTTCTAACTGAACAGCTTAAGAATATGATATGATGTCATTTTACAAGCTTCTGAGACAAAGGAGAAGAGACAAAAGATGTTTGGTGATATTGGCATGAGTTACGGTGTGTATTGAAGCTCTCAGAATAACACAGAGACTTCATCACCCTCAGAGGTCTATGGGATAAATTGCATTAGTCTTGTTCTTGGAATTACCACAGTTGGTGTGTGGTTCAGTTGCCCCAAAACCTATTGTGGTGGGTTTGACCTTGGCTGGATGCCAGATGCCTACCAGACCTCTCTACCCCTCCACTCGGCAAGACAGGGGAGAGAAAATACGATGACTGGCTCATGGGTTGAGATAAGAACAGGGAGAGATCACTCACCAAGCACTGTCATGAGCAAACACAGATTTGACTTGGGGAAATTAATTTAATTTATTAACAATCAAATCAGAATAGAATAGTAAGAAAGAAAACCAGGTCTTAAAACACCTTCCCCTCACCCTTCCTTTCTTCCTGGACTCAGCTTCACTCCCGATATTCTACCTCCTGCCCATCAGCAGCACAGGGGGATGGGGAATGGGGGTTGTTGTCAGTCCACCACACATTGTCTCTGCTGTTCCTTCCTCCTCAGGGACTGAGGACTCCTCACACTCTGCCCCTGCTCCAGCGTGTGTTTCCTCCCATGGGAAAAACTGCTCCATGAACTTCTCTGGTGTTGGTCCTTCCCACAGGCTGCAGTTTTTCACAAACTTCTCCAGCATGGGTCCCTCCCACGGGGTGTAGTCTTTCAGGAGCAGCCTGCTCCAGCGTGGGTCCCCACAGAGTCACAATTCCTGACAGCAAACCTCCTCCAGCCTGGGCTCCTCTCTCCATGGGTTCACAGGTCCTGCCAGAAGCCTATTCCAGTGTGGGCTTCCCATGGGGTCACAACCTCCTTTGGGCATCCCCCTGCTCCAGCATGGGGTCCTCTATGGGCTGCAGGTGGACCTGTGCTGCACCATGGCCCTCCATGGCTGCAGGGACACAGCTGGCCTCACTGTTGTCTGCACCACGGGCTGCCAGGGAGTCTATGCTCGGGTGCCTGGAGCACCTCGTCTCCCTCCTTCTTCACTGACCTGGGTGTCTGCAGGGTTGTTGCTCACTCCCCTCTTCAATTGCCATTGTTCAGGTACACCTCTTTCTTAAACACATTTTTCCAGGGATGCTATCACTGTCACTGATGGGCTCGACCTTGGCCATTGGTGGGTCCATCTTGTAACTGGCTGACATTGGCTCTGTTGGACATGGGGGAGGCTTTTCACAGCTTCTCACAGAAGCGACCGCTGTAGCCCCCCCACTACCAAAACCTTGTCATGCAAACTCAATACACCTATTTAGGAAGAGGAATTAACTGTCAAAGGGTCATGAGAAGATCTCCATGATGGGAAAATTGAGACTGGAGTTTTTCCCTAAAATTTATATGTTCTAGTTCAAAGTGAAATTAATTTTAGCCAGTCCTATAATCTTCTATTGCATGAAAACAGGTTAGATAATCCAGATGATTTTTTATATCCTAACATCCCTAAAAGGAATGTAAGACCTGATCCAATCTGGATTTTTTGAATCTTACCTTAGAAAGGAGAGATCTTGATTCTTATCTGTATCCTTGAAGTTCTTCTCATTGCTCCCCATTTCAGATACATTCAATACACACAATCAACTGTGCTTAAATTAAGCCTCATAAAATAATTCTGAACTACTATCTACTGTCCTTACTAAAGTGTAGCTACTGGTGACTGCTCATCAGTAGGACAGACTGTCCCGCGTTCTTAGCCAGGTGTATTTGGCAAAGCTCAGTATGTGAGGAAGCTTGCATTACAAAGCCCCTCACAGGCACTTGTGTAGAACAAATGCCACTGAGTTTCTGAGTGCATTTGGAGAAAAGGTAAATGGAACAATGCACACACAAGTCCCCCCACAGACCAAAGCAAACTAGATTATCTATTACGAAGTAGTAGCAAACTCTGAGACAAAGGTGATCTTTTCCTGACATCCCCTTAAGTACTTGTATCAGTGTAGGAGAGCCATTTATTTGTATCTTGCCAGTAGGTAAAAAGTCTGACTCAACTCAACAGTCTAACTGTGTCATTTCAGCATACAAAAGTGAATTTCACCCACAGCAATCCCACTAGCCAATTTACCAACAGATGTTGTTTTACAGGGAGATCTATTAAATGAATTTGTCCTTCATTAAGAGACACTATGTTATAAAGTTTCCCCCAATAGCTTTCCAAAGCACACTTGCTCCCAATTTGGTTGAAGGCCAGTCTTTCCTATAAAGTGCAAAACACTTGGCTGCTAACTGAAAATATATAGCAAGCAAGAAACACTTTTTAATTAATATAAAAGAAGTAGTTGTATTATTAACAGTGGTACTGGGAAAAAGTCAGTTTTATTTTTCCTCCTAAATTATTATTATATGTCTCCCACTGCTGGCATTTTCTTTGAAATAATCGTCCTTTTTCCAAAAGGTAATGGATACTTTTACCTTCCATACTTTCCCTTTATGAGCATTTATAAGCCTCACTGCACATACTTTATCCAACAGGTAAGTTTCTACCTTATAAAAAAGCAATTTAGCTTTATAGATTTGGCAGTACTGAATATTTGGTTAAATGAAGGGTGCCTCATTTAAGAAATGGCATATCAGAAAGGGCCTGTTATCACTGTTTTAAGTCAGTATAAAAACACCATCCAGTACACTGCTTTGATATGGATGGAAACTATTGCTTCTGGCATAGTCTCATACCAGTGGGTAACTGGAAATCTTTAAGTATATGCTTTAATTTAACTGGAGAATGTTGGTGTGTATCTTGAGGATGATTTTTTATTTTAAACTGTATTTTTTTGTACAGGAAAACTTTTGTACAGAAATTTGGTACAGTATTTGCTCAAGTTTTTGAGATATATTGCCTTACAAAATAAGGGACTTCAAAGGAAGCATTTTCATACCAAGATTGAATCATAATGAAATTTTACCATATTACATGTTATGCTTTTTGTATTCCAATTTTAATCTGTTTAAAATTCAGACATTGCAAAATTGCTTTCATTTGAAAGGAAAACAAGTCAGAAGTGGCAGAAAGTGGTACTTAAATGTTAGGTTTTATAATGTTGATGAGATTAACATTTTATAATGACCCCAGGTTATTTTATATTATTTTTAAGTTGGCAGAAAATAAAATACACAAATACTAGGGCATTTGAGGGTCACTTTGTCAGCTATGCCTATGGCTATTTTTTATTAGAACATTAACTGATTGACTTTAAAAGTTAATCTCTTCAACAGAAAAAGAGTATTTTTTTCAGAATTTTAACATTAAAATAAGACTCCTTTATTTTCACACAACACAGAGTACTTTAAGCTATCTTGTAAAACTGCTTCTTTTCTTTTTTTTTTTTTTGTCATGGGATAATTTAAAATTAATGCAACTTTATTTTATTTTTGGGGCTGTTTTTTTCACAGAAGTAGGGGTGGTTTTCTGGTGAGTTTATTGCTTTGGGCTGGAACTTCTTTGTCTTTTAGTGTTAATTTAATTCTAAAACAACAGAAGACCTTAAGTCTTAGTCTTCAAGGCAACAGGCCCTCCCTACTTTTGAAATGTTCCGCAAGATATCCAACTACCTTTCATCTTATTTGTCCTGGTGATCCTTTAGCAATAACAAAGTTGGGGAAGTTTCTTACAACTCTTTATTATTGTATTTTGTAAACAATTTATCTACCACTTCTTTAGAGCTGTTGTCACCCATAATCCTCTCTTGTGTACCATTGACAGAGTGACCTTCATACTCACTGGCTCATCCATCATACAATGAACTTTTCACTCTACACCGTGCTCATCCCTTCCTAATAAGGTAAACCTTTGTCCACATCACACTTTGCCATTCACTAGAGATTCCGTACTTGTGCAAATGTGTACCAAAAATGAAAAAAGGAAGTAGAAAAAGATCACTAGTTCAGCACCTTTGAAAGTTAGTACAGATGGTTACCTTTAAAGCACATTTATCATCCTCATTTGTAGCACTTTAGCCAAAAAGCTGCCCCCATCTGAGCTCCCCCATTTGCTAGAAGCTACCTAGTGAATCAGTAACAGTGAAAAACTAATTGCCGTTTGAGAAATGCATGTTCCGTGTACTGCAGGATGCTCTGTGTGTCTGTCCTGCGTGCCTAAATTTAAGTATCTCAATGAAAAGAATTTGCTTTTTAAATCATAAATGAATTCTTTAAATGAACCATATTAAAGAATGTAGGTAAAATTATACTTCCTACCTTTTGTAATTAGCAAAGTTTGTTTTCAAAGTTGTTATACAAAGCATTATTAAAGACAAGGGATTAAGACTGTTCACATATTTATTTACAAGGTCTTTTATACTCTGGCACTAAAATGTTTCTGGCTCCTCCAGAAAATGGGTTAAAGCATTCCATTTTGGTATAGTTCTATTTATATTTAATTCTTACTTTTGTCTGCTTTTATTGGCATGATACTTGACTAAATCTAATCTCAGGTTTTAAAATCACCTCCCCAAATGCATATTCTTTATGGATATAGAACCAGCACCATTTTGAGGGCATCAATTAGTGTGTGGTACCCCTGGGGGGAAAAAAAAAAAAAGTTTACTCTTAAATTGGCACAATGACATAGAAGAGAAAGCGAGTCATTGGGTTTCTGTGGCTTGTTATTGTTTTACGATTAGGTTTTTTAATTTCATTTTCCCAGAAATTTCCAGAAAAGGTTTAAAATACTATATACTTATTCATTATTTTAAATTATATATGAGAAAATAAATCATGGAAAGACTTAGAAAAGCTTAGAAAAGAGGGAGAGAATTATTGAGCTGTATTTAACCATAGCAAGATATACAGCAAGCCGTACAGCTGATGTGGAAAACTAAGGATTGGCACTGGTGTGTCACTGACATTGACAGATAATGAATGTAAGTAGATTGTTAAGTTTAAAGTTTGGTTTCATTTGCTTCCTGAAGATAGAGTTGGACTCTAAACATCTTCTATTTGCTATTTTTTATCACAGTTATATGCCGGCAAGTTTACAATAGAAATCCCACTTACAAAATACTACTAATTAGCTATTCAGCAAGAATTTATAAAAAAATTAACCAAAACAAAACAACAAACTTCTTAGGCTAAAACCCATGACTGGAAATCTAATTAAGCTATAAATGTCTTGTGAATATCCTTTTTTTCATTGCAATTGAGTCTTTCTACTCCGTATTCTGGAATTTTGTTGTTTTGTTAATCCCATAATCATGGACTTGAACTCTCTCAGAGATGTTGACCTAACTCAAAAATACAGGCTGATGTAACTTGAGTAATTTCCACCAGAGGAAGTGAGAAAATTTTCTAACCAATAACAACACAGGAGAAAGAAATATCTAACTCAGAAATCATTCACTTGACAAGGTTTGGTCAGCCCTTACACTTATTCACTGATATTTTCTGCAGCTTTGCCTTATAGGTGCTAATCTGTGAAACTTCCAAACATTTGCATAGTCAGTTGCATAAAGTTCATTGCCAGAAAACTTTTTAGTTTAAAATTTGTGCCTTTTGGTTGTGTCTAAATAGAGGAAAAATATAAGGAAGGAAAATATTTTTAATGTAAACCCTAAGCAGCAAGAGTAGTACTAATAAAAATATGTTGAAGTTGAGTGTGCACGTTTGTCAGAGGCTGATTTTTAAAATTTCTTTTTAAATTACACTCCTTCCTCTTTGGTTTTCTGTTTATGGACTTCTTGATATGATTTTGTTATATGCTTGGGGAGAGCTCCTCTTCCTTCCTTGTAAAGGTAAATTTTATAACTAGTTTTGCTACAAGTTTATTAAGAAAAAATGGCAGAGGTTTGCAGAGTGATCTCCACTAGGTTAAGGAAAATTACTTGAGGTAAGCACCTAAAAACTACAAATGTCTTTGAAACATGTCTTTAGATTATGGGTTTTAGGGCTAACTTCAGCTTCAGAGGGCCGAAGTCTTTGCAGTCCACAGAACAGAAGATCTTCTTAGTTGCAGTGGACCCCAATGTAGAAGATATTCCTCATTTCTACTGATTATCAAAACAAGGTGTTGTTAAGGTGGTGATGATCTGCCAGGCATCAGAAAAATAAGAGGAGGTACACACCACCTGTAAGGGGAGTAGACCTGTTGCTTCTCTTCAAGATGACAACCACTTGTACTTGACTACATGTTCACCTGCCAAACTTTTGGGACCCTTTTGCCCAGCTCAGAGACTCAGTGCATGCAAGAAATCAATTTGTGCCTCATCAGTGTAGCTGTGAGATTAAAGGTCAGGATTTCCTTCCCAGTATGTTAATGCCACGATAAGAAATTACAGAAGTATTGTATATCGCCTAACGACAAAATCTCCTTTACAATGTCAACAGAAATATTAGCTACTGAGAACCTTACCTTAACCATTGAAATTAATCTCTTCATAGCTAATAGGAGTCATAGAGGACTTTATCACTGAATTTCCATTCACTTACACAACCTGCATGCAGGGTGAATAACAAAGAAAAATAAAACACTGTAGCATTTCTAAAGTGAATGACTGCAACAGGAGACCTTCTTTAAGCATGAAAGGAAACCTTTTCCAAGTAGAAAGCATGGTACCAAACAGGTTGAGTTAATACTGTTTTTGCTGGTTTTCTGCCTTGTTTCTCAATCTTAAATCAGCTGAGCAGCAGCTTTCTTAGTGGGAAAAACCAGGAGGAGGTCAGGCGGAATGACCTCCCTATTTTGTCTCCCAGTGGCCTGCCTCCCATTTACTACACATTTTGACATCCTTAAGTAGATATCTCTTTAAGCGTTCAGTCATTAAAACAAACTGAAATGCAGTGAAAGGAAAGGGGGATGGGGAAAGAAGTATACACTATGGGGCTGAGCTTGAATGTAAGGCATGCACAACCCATAAATGCTGTATATTACTTCTTCAGTCACAAATCAAAACCAATGTATTATTCCATGAGTTGAAAAAATAGTAATTTACAGTTTACTGTGAAATTAATATTGTTTTCAAATTGTGTCACTGAGTGTCACTTGGGAGAAAGAGGATGTATTTGAAAAGAAGCTCCAGAGTTACATTTCATGGACTCTACTCAGAATTGCTAATTCAGCAGCAGTATTTTGGAAGTTATTAAGATTAATTTGACTAATGAATGAAGAGTGAGGAATGTTGGTGTGTACCGTACTTAATGAATCCATGCAACGGATATATGAGAAATCAATCCATTGAGTAGTTGTGGTGGAACATATGTGAGATGGGTGATAATGAGATCTATGGCTTGGAGAATATTATTTCAAGACTGTTGTGGAAAAGTTCCAGATGTTCTGCAAAACTTTTAAGAGCCTTTTTCAATTTCTAAATTACACATTTCTCATCTCTTGCCATTATCCATTAATTAACCAGTTTAAATATTATGCTATGAAAATAAATTCTTAAATAAATACCAGATGCAACCCATGCACTTTAAATAATCAGGACCATCAATTTCAGCATCCTTTACTAGTTGGATGTACCTACGTTCATCTGTAATCCTTAAAGAAGAAAGCTGAAGGATGTGGTAGGAATTTAAGACTGCATTCATTGATAAAACACTTTACAGGAAAATGGATTTAAAAGATTCCAAGAGGACTATAAGCCATGCTCAACATATAAAAAACCTGGCGAGTTTTTAGATTTTTCAGAATTCTTATTAATTTCTTCTCTGATTGTCACAGTGTTACAGCTGTTATAAAGTTCTTATGTTAATTGCAATATCCATAAAAACTGGAAGTTTCAAGTAGACAAAGTTTTCATGAAAGAGTAAGAATTTTAGGAAGATCAGACTCATATACCTGTAATTGAGTGCCTATCTTTCTTTCAAGTTTAATTAATTTGAATGGCACCTCGTTTTTAAATTTGTAAAATAAAATGGTCTTTCATTATGTTTTTCTGAATCTCACTGTGCAGCTCCCAACCTTGCATATTTTAAAGCAACTTGTCAAGTAAAATAATTCCTTTTTTTCCAGTAGCTTTTTATTTATTTTATTACAAATCAATCTCTACTCAGAAAAATTTTGTCGGGAAACAAATTATTAAGCTATTGTTTATATCAGCGAAATGGGTTATTTTCTATTGCTGCACATACCTCTTGGCCCATGAAAGTCGAACTAGGTATTAGTACTGGGCCAGACAGAAGAAAAAAGGAAGTATGAAGACATCAATTTTTTGTCAGTAAGGTGAGTAAATATGAATGAAATACAGAGATATCTGGCTTCAGATGTGCTAATAGCCAAATAATTCAGAAAAAGTGCACATCATCAACGATCTATTTAAAGCAGCAACTTATTCACACTCCAGAGATCTGCTAAATCACATGTTAGCACACGGTACTTGCATGTACTGGGAGAAGGCAAGCTATATTGCAGACATGAAGACTGTTTCCATTGAAATTGAATCTCTGGATAACAATAAATGGGACAAAAGGTACTACCTGAATGGGGTCAAAACATTTTAACAAACTTATCTTTTTCAGAAACATTCTTCTTTGGCAAAGCCAAGCATTTCCGCAATCACACGTGTTTATAAAGCTTTTGATGGGAGGTTTCCTAAGTTTCATGGTAGTATGGTTAATGTGGATGTTTTAAAGCAATCTTCTTCAGGGAAAACACGGGATTCTTGTCTGGTCCATAAACCAAGCAGCTGCATCAGTGTAATGCTGCTCACCTATTAAGCCCTTCCAAAATGAAAGGTGTTTCAGCTCAGAATCGACACTGTGATGACACAGTTTCCAAAGTGGGTTATTCAGGATCCCATGTGCAGGCAGAAGTAGTCCAGGACAGCCCTGGACCCCAATATGCAAACATTTCTGTAGAAGCAAAGGCATTGCATTCTCATGGTTAGGCAACCTGACAGCCATCTCTGTCTATATTCACCAGAAGATTTTTTTCTCTTAGGTATATCCTTTCTGAAGAAAGGCAGAAGAATAAAGGAATCAGTCTCCACATACCTAAAAAACTATGTTTGATATTCTGAAATTCTAGAGCACACTATGATGACAGGACACATAGTCTAGATACTGCAGATAAAAGTCCCCAAAGTAATGAAAAACCTTTTATTAAGAACTCATTTCTACTTCAGTTGTATTAAAAGAGTATATTATGTTCCCTTTTGAAGTTTCTGCTGATTATGTGATCATAAAAATTTTTATTGTTTTTGTCCAAATTTGACCAATTTTTTTTGCATATTTAGATAGTTTTGTTGCACATTTAAAATATTATCTATTTTCTACTATGATTATTTACTTTAATATCAGTTTACATAAAGGAGACAGTAGTAACATTTTTTTTTTTCAGTGGTTAACACATTTCTTAAACAGGCCTTCTGAACTTGGCATTTTCTCTTCAAAATGTCCCATTAATTCCTATTAGGGACCTACTAGTAAAGAAAATTGCATGTTAACTTTTATCAATCTGTATGAATAAATGTTAACCATTCTGAGTTAAAAGCTCTCCTTTTAGCTCCACTCAAGTGAAAACACCTAAAGCAGTGCACACGTTGGCAAATCATTCGGAAGATTAATGCACTTAGGCCTGTACAAAGAGTCAGAGATGTGTATTAGCATTATAGATTTTAATTTGAAATGATGTCAGTCTTTTCTCAGCTGCATTGTAGTGCAAGGACTGCCATCTGCTTATAATAATGAATCTGACAATCCACGTAAATGTGATTTGCTGCTCCTTTTGCCAACATAATGGCCTGGATATTGATCCTAATGGTGGAGCAGTTGCTGCCATTTCATTCAATAGAAGTGGGAGGACAGGGTGCAAGAGTGAAATTTCCAGGACTTCTGCGGGAACGACAGCTCAGAAGAGAGCTGTGGGGATTTCACTACGAGAGGGGATGTGGATATTCCTCATTCTCAATATTCTCCTGGAACAAACCATAGAACTCATGACTCCAAAAACAAAACAAGCAAAAGTAAAATTGAGTATCTGTAAGAAAAAGGAGCTCACAACAAGAAAGAGAGAAAATAAAAAGCTGCTGCCCCTCGCCCTCATACAGCTCTTCATTTTTCTCATATTGTTGATGACAATCAAGATGGTGGAAGTGTGTAGGAGAGGGAGTGTTGTAGTAAGTCTCCACATTGTAAAGCAAGTTTGAAGCCTGGCAATGACTCTTCTCTGTGCTGTGAGAAATGAGATATCTGAGGTTCAGCATTCTGTATATCTGTCCAATTTTTTCATGAGCACTTACACCTTTAAAGAAAGACATTCAATCACAAAAGCTCAGTGCCATTCAGAAGTCACAGATCTCAGAGTGAAACTTCTCTCCAGCTAATAGTAAATACAAGGATATCGTGCCTGCTGGTTTATCACCACTGTGAAGAAATTTGGGTGTCCCTTGGGATGGCTTTCCTCAGGGAAATGGAACCCGGTTTCCCGGGAAGCGGTCAGACTCAGAGCTGTCTAGAAGAGAGGTGAGGGGCTATTTCCCTAAGCTACAACAATTATTATGTCTAAGTTGATTCTAACTCCACTGTTAATGAGATTTGTGTGGGACCTGACAGTATTACAATACCTTTATAAGAGGGTGCACAGCTGTTTCCATGACAGCCAGAAGAGGTAGGGATGGAAAATGCCATTTGAGATAGCTCAGAAGTGTTTGATTGGTACAAGACATAAGGTCAGCAGCTTTAAGGAGTAAACTCCTTTAACAATCAGTCTGATTCTCTTTACAAAGTGGAGTTCACAAGTATTGGCATGTTAATTATTAATAGATTTTAACCACAGAAGTTAAAAGATAAAGACATTGTTAATTTTACCTCAACCAGTTCCTGAACTAGGCAGTGTGACCTAAGTGACTGAAGTACTAATCTCCATGGCTGTTCAAAGTGGTTGCTCACACCTACACTCAAATGTTACAGCATAACAGTGATACATGAAGCAGCTTATACATAAATCCATTCCATAACTGTTCCTTTACTTCAAACAGCTTTAACTACTGATTTTTCAACTTTCATTTCTAACCTTGTAGATTGTTATATTTATAAATGGAACAGACACTGCTCATTTCAAGATATCCCCAACAATCCATCATCTTCATGTCATTTGATCTCCTAGGACTAGAATTTTGAAAAAGTGTTCTGAAAGCATAAAACTACCTACAAGTAAGAGCTGCAGTGTGCATGTAAAATTTCTGTATTAGTCTATCAACAGTAACCACACAGCCTCTTGATTTAATATAGCACATCCTAGAATACCTTGCATCCCCTGACTTACTTGAAGGAATAGGCATTTATTGTTTTTTTCCCACAGAGCAGTGCAGCAGTGAGCAAAAGGCCAGTAAGAGGCAGACAACCTAGACAAAAAGGAAGGGTATGAATGAAATAGAATAAAAGAGGAAAAAAACCCAAAAAAGTCCCAACTCATATATACTTACATGAAAAGCATAAAAATTTACCAAATCAGCACAAAACTTTTATCTTTTATCTGATGATTAGTGATGATGAAAAACACCAGTGATACTCAGTTGACAGAAACCCCCCCCTGCCCTGAGGCAAGTAGGCAAACAGAATTTGGCATAACCATAGAAAGGCATTATTCTCTGACATGTATAAATAACCAAGGTGACTTAGTACTAATGACAAGCTCTTGTGTGACTGACACAGTACATTTCAAACTGAAACACATCTCAGAATGGAAAACTGTTGTCTCATTTTCTCTCCTATTATTCCTCTCCAGTGTTTCTGCTCAGGAAGCAGCAGAGGACCACCTCTAACACAGGTCCAAAGCTACCCAGTCTCCTCTACATAGTGAACATTCATTGTCCTGTGCTGAAGATCTGCTTTCACACATTTTATCCATTAGTTTTCTTTTTCTAAGCAGAAAGGTCAGGTTATGTCAGGTAAAATAATTTTAAAAAAAAGGTTAATATCACTCCAGAATTTTCTTGTGTGGAAATCATTAGGTAAAACCTGTTTGCAATCAGAGCAGATGCCTTTAGAGGATGTGGATTGGATCTGGATTAAAAACATTAAAACTTAAATATCTTTAAATATGATTAAATATGTATGTTACTTTGGACATCTAAATAATTTCTTTCAGATTACAGCAATAATGTTTGTATATGCATGTGCATGTATATAACCAAATACTCATATATATAGCCTAACCATATAGCCCATGTTCATTTATAGATAGGGTGTATACCTCAAACTACATAATCCAACTTCAGGCAAGAGCACTGTGAAAACTGTTAGCATGTTTTGGATACACACATGCATGTTTGGCAAATACACAATACTTCTTCACATATTGCCAAATATTATTAGAGAAAGAATAAATGTTCAGCTGCGACTGGGACAAGTACATCTGTGCAAATACAACAAGTACAAGTGATGTGCAACTCTTAATATGAAGGTACACTACCAAATCTCTCCCAGATGACAAGTGAATGTAAATCCACAGCAGCACATTGTCCACACTGAGGCAATACCCATAAGCATCCACATTTCTCAAACTTACTAGTTTGGGCAGCACCAGCATCATGTCCTTTTGAATTTTTTTCTGAGAAGTGGAACACCAAGAGACCTAGAATGCTACTCTGCAAATTAAAACAGAAACATAGATTTCTATCTTACATGGAGCAGAAGGGAGTCTGGATCTCTGTCAGCTCTGAACTCTGCCAGCAGCCCCCTAAGGGGCCACAACTGAATAGACATCATTCGTCTGATAAGAAAGGACTTAGTATTGGAGAGAACTTCCAAGGGTTCTGTCTAGGAGTTATGGAAAAAGATTAGTACATCTTTCTACTGTAATTGGCATTTTTTGTGATACATCTGTAAATACGTGGTATATGCTTATACCTCCCAGAGCATCTCATCCAAACCTTGCCTCTCTTCTTCAATTTAACAATACCTCCTTTTTAGTAATCACTGTTAAAAACACTGAGTGCGAAAAGCTCAGTTTTGAGTTTACAAGTATAAGCAGCCAAGAAAGTCTTTCTGTAGGAAAAAGAAGAAACAAAACAATGTTTCTCAGTGTTTCTTAATCAGCAGAAAGGGAGCAGCTGTCAGCCTGCTGGAATTCAGAATTTAGATGAGCTATGAGGCCACACTTCTGCTACCCCGCATCTGGTTTGGAAACAAAGAACAACCTGTCTTTGGTTGCTCTCATCTTGTAAGTACAACTACTGCATAGGTAATTAACACTCCATGATAAGGGCTTAGTTTTGCATATCTTCATTTCCACTGACTCTTCCATGGTGCAAATCTTCTTCCCACTTGCAATTAAAGCAAGGACTATGCAGAGGAGAGGAAGATGAACTTCTGATGCTGGGGTGAAGTAAGGTGAATTTAATTTGTCGGTTCATTTCCTGGAGAACACATCATGATATATAATATTTTAAATGTATTTTTAAATTGTATCCTTAAAAGAGGAAGAGTGTTCCTTCCTTTCCTCCATAAAACATTTAGTGATTAAGTTTCTTTGTGAAATACATGATAGATAATAGTATTTTTAAGACATCTTTCAAAAACAAGAGGCCTTGGACTGTACTGGTGCTATACAGTGAGAGCAGTATTATTTGTTCAGTGTTGTATATAATATGAGTTCAGTTGTGCTGTCTATAAGCTGATAAATATTCACCTCTACAGGAGAATGAAACATGTCTTGCTCTCTGCTCCCCATTCTGTCTACAATAAAGCCCAGGCACAGAAGTCATTCAGCACCGTTGTCTACAGGCCCTAAGTGAATACTGGTCTTCATGGGCAGCAAACAGATGGAAGGGAAAGACCGTTGTCCTCCTCCCTAGCTTGAACATCACATAGGGTCAAGACAACCTGATCCTATATGATTACAGCCCATGAACTCGTACTGTGGTCCATGGATTTTTGAAAACTTGTGAAATCTTAAGTTGCAGCAGGAAGCACACAACTTACCACTGTCCATAAGATAAACAAACAAACAACCAAACATAAAACTGGGATTGTTCTTTATTTTAACACTCCTTATTGATTTTTTTCCTTGCTGATATTGGGAAGTGAACACAAGTACATAGCCACCTTGTAAAGCACTTCTTAACTCTTAGTAAGGAGTCTTTCTTTATACAAATTCACATCAAAATACTTAGCAAAAGGAAAAAATTCTAGTGAGTCAGTTAACCAAAGCTTCCCAGTTGTGTCTTTGTTTCATTTCAGTTTCAGTTTTTCACTGTCCTTTTCTGCTTAACTGTCAAGTGAAAGATAAGACTGTCATACTGTCTGAATAACAAAAGAAATACAATTTTCCTACACTAAAATGTACTGGCCTTGTGCCACTGTTAAAATTAAATTTGTCCGATACCAGTTAGCTGCAGCAAACATTTTTATGGCAATAGTTGGCAAAGAGAAGAGAGCTTTCTGGGGATTTTTGTTGCTCCATTTGACTGAAACAATGGCAAGAATTGACACTGTCTATTCAGCGTAGAAGATAAGCTGTCAAGTAAAGCAAGACAAATGTGATGTCCTGACTGATTATTTCCTTAGATACTAAATCAATGAGGTTATTATCACAGCAATTACATTACTAATGTAAACAGATGCTATGTGTAGACAACTGGTTAACAATAAGGTAAGCAGGGTGTACTATTTTTTCTTCCCCTACACAAAAAATTATTTGGAGCATGTTATATTACAAATAACACTTGATCTTCAATTCACATGTATCAGTGAACTGAATATATGCTGTATCACATGATTTTATATGTAGAAAATATGGACTGTAAAGGAGTAGTCATTTTTCACATAATTAAAGTTGAACTTGTGTAATCTCTGTTATTACCATCATTAATGTTCTTAGCTGTAACAATCTGTAATAAAATTCAGGGATTCTGAAATAAAAAAAAGCAACACTACAGTCCTGCCCACAAATTAACTCTGCCAATTTAGTCTCAATGAGACTTGTTATGTAGCTTATAATGAAATCAATGAAAGAAAACCATACCTTGTACAATGGCTAAAACTCTTTTCACGTAGCTCAACTTGAGCTTCCAGTGTGTTCTACTATTTCATAAATAGTTAACTTTAAATTTCTAAACCCTCTCCGTTCTGCCCATTGTACGTGTGCTTTAGGCAAACGTAGTATGCATAAAATAAATCATTATAAATATGGCAGCATTTATAATGCTATGTCTTTATAGTAGAAGGTAGTTCCTTCCTATAAAACAACTCAATCAACCCTTAAGCTTCTTGAATACAGCAACGTATTCAGGATACCTATACTATTTAAACAAAAAAAGTAATGGGGAATCACAGTAAATCGGTATGCGACTTCTATAAGAAAGGACCATTAAACAGCATCTGACTTGATAGCAGGATACGTCACATTATACTGTGGTCTTTTAATGTGAAGGAGTCTAGCAAGTATTACTAATAAATAGAGCTAGTCTAGATATAACAGAGATCACGTCAGAAGATAATTTATCAGAAAATGTTGTTTCACCCAGTGCAAAACTTTCCACGGGAATGCTGATTGCTTCAAAGTGCCCTCACCACAGAGTTTTGACTCCACTGAATGCAGACAGTGAGAAACTTCAGAAATATTTTTTTTCCCCAGATTGGATTAAAAACAAATGGCAGATAAAAATTCCTGCAATTTCTCTTTTCATCACTTATTGAATATACGACAGTGAAAGAAGCAGACATATTTCTCCTTAGTCTCCTATAGAAAGAATTTACACAGAAAGGTTCTTGCTCATCATCATGCTAAATTAAATAACCCAGTTATTTTCTAAGGCATTCTCAAAGCAGCAAGGTCTTTTCTGAGACATTTAGGAAGGCTCTCTAGGAAAACAACACATTTTTTATCTTCTCTCTGTTCCATGAAAAGCTGAGTACTAATTGAAAATAACCAAAAAAGAAATATTTCCCCAGAGGTCTAGGTTAAGTAAACTATGAGTTTGAACAGCAAAGAATGAGCCAAAAGTTTTAGCCACAGGACGTTTTGCTCTGTGAACATCACAAGAGTGTATTTTCATGAGATCTTATAATGCTTTAACATGTTTGGAAGCAGATCACTTCAGATATCTACATTCTACAAACCCAGTATATATATGCACATGTGTACCAACAACATCAAAGTACATTTTGCTGGTTTGGCACCTGATTCTGTAGCACTGAAGAGAGTACTGTCACTACTGCACCACTGAAAAGAGTGGGTACAGATTACTGACAACACACTCAAAAACCCATTCATGGGAAGTATATGATTTTTAGTCTTGTCACCAAATTGCCAAAATATATTTCCCCCTGGAAAGCAGTCAAAAGCATTTTTCTTTTGTGGAACACAATTTCCATGACAGATACCCATCCTAGTTTTTCATAGTCACATGTATATTTTGTGCTAAGTGTATTATCTGGCATTTTTCATTCAGAAAGTTTTAAAGTTTAAAAATTCTCTCAGTGAAAAAACATAGAGATAAAATAGAAAATCTTGGTGTGCGAAAGAAAGTAAAATAAGTGACGGTGTTATCATGGAATATGTAATACAGGGAAAAAAAAAAGCGCACCTTAAACTGACAAATAATGAAAATTGCAAACATACTTACTTTTAGAACCCAATGCTTTAGTACACCTTTGAAAACATCAGGGAAGTTCTAGGTAAAAGATTGTATCAAAGGTAACTGAGAGACCACTCACAATTAAAGAAAAAATAATTTGCAGAAGTTCAAAATCCATGAAGACTTCTCTATGTAATAAATAACTCTTCAACAATATAATTTGCATTTATTAAATGTGGCAGACACATTGCGGTTATATCTCTTTTAATATCTGTTAGCTTTGGTATACAGTATTCATCTCTGTCTTCCGAGACTTTCTATCCCTCCCTCCTGCAAAATTTAATTCTGTTACTTTGGGGATACTAGAACAAAACAGCTGCTTTTAAAAGAAAATTTTTGATGACAAATAATATGCCTTTGTTTAAATCCACAAAATAGTCATATCAATAGTTATGGTTTCTGGTCCTTGTAACCAAATCCCTTATTTGCTTTCCTAATAACAGTTTCTACTTCTGGGATGCACTGCTGATCCAAAAGATGTATGAAGAAGATGAGAGAGCCTTCAGTTTCTCAGTTTACTCAGAAAATAATAGGTTTGTGTCAGATTACTAGTGAAATATTGTTGCAACATTTAGTTATCACCTTTTTTGAAAATTAAGTGTAATTGGAAGAGAAAATCTTAGGGGAGGGGCAGTTGTAAAACATTGTCTCTCTTTCCTAATATTTCTGAAGTGTTGAGAAATGTTCTGCACACGAGCCTTCCATTTAAGGTGAAGAACCATTGTTTTCAAGAGGAAATGTTTATAAACACACTTAGTAATTCCAGCTTTCCTCATGCATATTTCAGTGTCAATTAATTTGTTGTATTATTATATAGGATATTATATGCTGTAGCTTCATAACGTCAATGTTATTATGGGAGTGATAAATAATTCTGTAAGAAAAAACTGAGACTATGGCGAAACTGACCAAAGGGTTTTGCCATAGTCTAGCACAGGTGGAATATCTGTTGCTGTTTTCTTATTACATACTCATTTTACTAATTGTATGCAGCAGCATCTTTATAGTAAAAATATTAAAACAAAAAGAATGAAAATAGACCCATCATTTTTACAACTCTCAAGAAAAGATATCACATTTTACAAACACAGCTGACTGATATTTTTAAAGGAATGGCAGTATTTATTTATTACTTCTATCACTGGTTAATAAATAAGATAAAGGTTTTTAGTTTTGTGGTTTTAATTTCTTCTAAATTCATGTATTATTACATCGGACGTAATAAATCAAATGGTTTGCTATCTCATCCACTATCCGAGCAGTTCTATTGATCGGTGATGAATGAGTCCCCAAATTGCCTACTGTGTGCTCTATTCATGCACACTGGAATGCTTGTTTTAGCTACGCTTATTGTGAGACTGGAAAAAAAAAAAAAAAAAGACAGCAAAGCTGCAGGTGTGGGAAAATTAAGAAGCTTTGCCAAGGAAGGTCAGAACCTTGGACATGCTGAACAGCTCTAAAATATTCCTAGAGATTGACTTAAGGTGTGAGACATCTGCCTTTTATTTTCTCACTGTATCTTAACTCAGACAATTGCAAATCAAAACCTAGAGTTGTTCTTAAAGTTGGATCACATAGCGAAGAACAAAAGGGAATCTTAAAGTTGGCTCAGGCAACAATGATAAACATACAGGAAGAGAATATTCTTTCCTTTCTCTTCTTTCATTGTATATATGCTACACAACAGTGTATTTATAAAAATAAGTGGAAGTCCATTTCCTCATGGCTGGTTTCCTACTTAGTTCTTTCACACCCTTCCAAAGACTTTTAGGCCATCACTGCTCATGGCATTGTAACCTCGGTGCTGCACTGAATGCTCCTTGTGCTCAGAGATGGCACACCAGGTCCTATAAATGACACAGCGCTGAGCAGTGTTTAAATCACATTTACTTAAGTGTATGCAATAACAGACAAATGGCAGAGAAGCTGATTTTGAAGGGTGGCTTAAAGACAGCCAAAATATGTCTCACTTTACCCTAAAGGTAAATTTCATTTCAACTTTTTAAGAGGAGAGCGTCTAGAAAATAAAAATGATTGAACAATATTCTACCTTTCTTTTTACGTGGTCAGCAAAACCAGACTTCTCCTTTATGCTCACAATCAGGAAAAACCATACTTTTTTCTATTAATACATATGGGGGGGTGGGGTTTTTTTTTTGTTGGGAGTGGGGGGGTGGGGAAGGAAGGTAGCGTGTGCTTTTTTCTAGGATGTATTTCTTACAGCAAATGTAAAAGACAGATATTCAGAAGAAAACGGTCTAACATTAATTTTAAAATCTGACTGTAGGAATCCTTGCTTAAAAATATCAAATCTAAAATAAAAATTCAAAAATAAAAATATAGATTAGCCACTGTTTTTTTTACAAAAGGACTGTTTCTAACCAAAAGCAGTGATGGCTCATCTCTTCTGGAAACCCGCTTACTCATAGATTCTTAATATGGATTTAGGTACTAAATTCTATCACTAGTCTCTTGCTTTCAGCTGTTATTTATCTCTTTAGAATCTTAAACAACTAGATTTAAATCTGTGTTTGATTTAGGTTACAATTTCTACACATTATTCGTCTCACTCCAGTGTATTTTGGGTATGGAAATGATCCATGAACTTTTGTATAGCGAATGACTGTAGAGAGACAGAGAAATAGGTAGGGAGAGCTTGAAGCACTTGAAGAGAAAAATATAAAAATGTAACTATGGATAAATAATTTTAAAGTAAACTCATTAAAATCACTTAGAAGTTTAGAATAACAATAGTTTAGAATAACAATAACAATAATGAAGCATGGAGGAACTAATATCAGGTCATACTGGTCAAAGTTTTGAATTAATTACAGACTATCTCTCAGATTTTTCAGACTGTTGTCTATTTTTGCACGCTTCCTACAACAACCAAAACATGTTCACAGTCAACCAATTGACTCTCTGATGACTATTAGTCCTAGAGGCTGGACTGACGACATGGAGATTTTTACCACATTGGCCAGTGTTACAACTCTTGTTTTATACAACTTGCTCTGAGTCACTGGTTTGCCAAGGTGAAATAGCTCCTGTAAATATCTAAGATTCTTAAAACTATAGGTCTGACTTTCTATAGATCAGGTATTTTGGACAACTGTTTTCTGAAGAAGACTTTGAATCAGAACCAGCTAAAATTCTTATAATTTCATGTTATTGAAAAAGTAATGCCACTATGTAACCTTTAACAGTTAAGTTTAACCATGCACAGATGCAGCTGATACTAAAACAAGGAGCAGAATTCATTCCAGATAGTCATTATGCTAGATCTTTGAAGGCTCTGGAGGAAATGAGTGTAGAACTTCTAATAAAGAATTTACAAGTCAATTATGAATTTTGTGCATTTCTAGACTTTTGAGTGGTTACTATACTAAGACATTCAAAACAGCTAAACAGTATTATGTGTACATAAAACCAACATGAAATCACAGCTTTCTCTACAGAATTGTACATTAGTATTTTATATTTAACATGGTAAAATTGTACATGAAAAGGCATATTCTGCTGCATTTACCAGAAAAGAATGGTTTTACCACTCAAGGATGCATTATTTATTTATTGATCAGGAAAAGAGATACCTGAAACTGACTTTCTCAAATTAGCCATCTTTTCTACCACTAAGGGAGCACTGGACAAATGAT
The DNA here is from genome assembly GCF_000690775.1 of Eurypyga helias. Classification (NCBI taxonomy): domain Eukaryota; kingdom Metazoa; phylum Chordata; class Aves; order Eurypygiformes; family Eurypygidae; genus Eurypyga; species Eurypyga helias. The sequence continues at coordinate 415 of NW_010254668.1, read as the reverse complement.
ACTGCCTTCTCTGAAATCAGCATATACGATAATTTACCGATAATTCTAAGAGATCTGTGGAAATTATGTTAAATTAACTTCTTTGCTCAATGCTCAAAGCCCTCCGCAGAGGATTAACTTAAACCTGAAGCAGTGAGTGCCAGTCACAATGTCACGTGCATTCTGTGTACTCATTCCTATCACAGACTGCTGAAACACAGAATATTAGTGGCAACAAAAAAAGTCATCACCAAAATGATTTTAGATTTCCATAGCCTTTGTCTCCCACCAGAAGCAGTGCACCTCTAAGAAGAGCAACACCAGTAAGAAGCCTTGCATACAATATCAATTAATTTGTTTTACAGTTTGAGATATCCACAATTCGATTCATATTCAGTTTCTCACTCTTTATGAAGGTGTCGTGGTTTAACTCCGG
>NW_010254667.1:0-10775 GCF_000690775.1 Eurypyga helias | reverse complement strand
ACAAACCCAAAGTCCTTAACCACTCTTCATGGGACATTAATAGAATCCTAGAAGGGTTTGGGTTGGAAGGGACCTTAAAGACCATCCAGTTCCAACCCCCCTGCCATGGGCAGGGACACCTTCCACTAGACCAGGTTGCTCCAAGCCTCATCCAGCCTGGCCTTGGACACTTCCAGGGATGGGGCATCCACGGCTTCTCTGGGCAACCTGTCCCAGTGCCTCCCCACCCTCTCCGGAAAGAATTTCTTCCTGATATCCAATCTAAACCTCCCCACTTTCAATTTAAACCCGTTACCCCTTGTTCTGTCACTATTGGCCCTTGTAAAAAGTCCCCCCCAGCTTCCTTGTAGCCCCCTTCAAGTACTGGAAGGGGCTATAAGGTCTCCTTCCATCCCTTTCACAAACTTTGTTGCTCTCCTCTGGCCACATTGAAGGACCTTCACATTCTTTGTAAATGGTGGGGCCCAGAACTACACACAGCACTCAGGGCGAGGACGGACAAATACAGGATCATCACCTCATTTAACTGGCTGGTCATGCTGTGTTTGATGCACCCCAGGATGTGGTTTGCTTCCTTGGCTGCCAGGGCACGCTGCTGGCTCATATTGAGCTTGCTGTCAACCAGCACCCCAGATCCCTTTCTGCAGGGCTGTTTTCCAGCCACTCCTCTCCCAGTTTATACTTAGACCTGGTATTACTCCATCCTAGGTATAGAATCCAGTGTTCTGACTTGTTAAATTTCACCCCATTAATCACTGCCCAATATCCCAGTCTATCTAGACCTGCAAGGCCTCTTGTCCCTCAAGGGACTCAATGGCATCCCTTACTTTCGTATCACCAGCAAACTTGCTATTGGTACATTCAACACCTGTATCCAGATTGTCGATAAATATATTGAACAGGATTGGCCCTAGAATTGAACCCTGAGGAACACCACTGGTCATGGGTTGCCAGCCAGATGTAGCTCCATTCATTACAACCCTCTGAGCTCTGCCCTTCAGCCAGTTCTTCACCCAGGATACCACGAACTAGCTCATCCCACAGTTGGACAACTAGTCGAAAAGCATGTTGTTAGGGACAGTATCAAAAGCATTACTAAAATAGAGAAATACATCCTTCTTCCATGAGAGACGTCTCCCTTCATCCACAAGTGGGTGACCTTATCATAGAAGGCTATAAAACTAGTTAAACAGAACTTTCCCTCTGTGACCCCATGTGAATGGTACCTGATGATTTTATTATTTTTTTAAAGCCTTTCAGTAGTACCCAGTATAATTTTCTCCAAGATTTCTCCAGGAACTGAGGTTAAACTCGCATGTCTAGTTCCCTGGTTCTTCCCTCACACCCAGTGTGTAGACTGGAGTAACGCTGGCCAGCTTCCAGTCAGCATGGACCTCCCCAAACACCCAAGACCGGTGGTCGATGATCGAGAGGGGTCCTGCTATAACATCTGTCGACTCCTTCAGTGCTCTGGGATGAATCCCATCAGGCCCCATGGCCTTTCCCTTACAATTTCAGCGTCCACAAATGGAAAATTACTGTTCTCACACACTCATGGTTCTCTAACTCAGGTGCAGCCCAAGGTCAATCAATATTACTAAAGACTGAGGCAGAAAAACACATTGAATGCGTCAGCTTTTTCTTCATCTCTATTAGTCAGGTGACCATCTTCAACAAATATCAGCCCAAAATTTTCTTTAGGCCTCTTCTTGCTAATAACACGCTTTAAAAAGCCCTTCACGTTGTCTGAAACAACACCGGCCAGTTTCAGCTCTAATTAAGCTTTGGCCTTTCATGTCTTCTCCCTACATATACTAACCACAGTTCTGTAATCTTCCTGCAAAGCCTGACCTTGCTTCCAGAGATCATACGTTTTCTTTTTCCTCTTGAGCTCCACGAGGCATCCCCTGCTCAGCCAAGCTCCTCTTGCCAGATTTACACCGCAGTGAAACTGCCTGCTCCTGTGCTTCTATACTGTGGTTTTATAACACGGACCAGCACCTGTAGACTCCCTAAGACCTCAAAAACAGATTCCAAGGGTAAACTCCAAAAAAGGATTCAATTTGAATAATATTCATTTTGAAAACTTCTCTTATAAAAATGTGAAATTAGAAATAACCCACGTGGTTTAAAGTCCCAGGATGGCATTAGCTTGTTCTTTCATATTAGTTTTGTCTTTAAAACCACTCAAAAACTGTTTGCTGTTCTTTATTATTTTTTACAGGTGGTATGTTCAGTAGTTCATATTATAAATTCTTTTATCCATCACCTGTACCTATTCAAAGTTAGGAAATAATCTTATTTGTACGTGCTACCTCTCTCACAATATAAATTTTCTTAAAGCTTCACTCCAAACTCTAATTCTGGAATAAATAAGAATTCCTCAGAGGTGGTAACTAAAATGCTGAGGTACCCTAGGTTTGCCCTTGTAAATGTAGTAAATGCCTGCACGGGTGTAGCTACATCTATCCCAATAAAGAACACATCGCTTAACTTTGCCACGGTAATCATGTTTGGCAGTTTATCAGCAATGAAACAGCATGCAAAACACGAGATGCTACTGACTCTTTCCACCCTGCATAAGACAACAGTCTGAACAATTATGAGATTCCTCCCTAGGTGTCCTATGTATCCTTCCCTAAAGCAGGAGATGTTTCGGGAATCTCCTGGCTGTTGAGGAGAAGATGGTGAAAAAACAAGTCTCATGACAAGGCCTATGTGGGACGAATTCTTGATACCAAAGATGATTTGATAAGCCAAATCGCAAATTCTAAACTATATTGTCAGTCTGTCAGCACAGCGTATCTCTGAGCAACTGTGAGCTTTAAAGCTTAGAGTCAGTAATTTGACACTGCCCTCCATTACTCCCTTGTTACAACCCTGAGTATGATGACAAGGGTCTGATTTGCACCAAGCTCCTCTAATGAATCCATACAGGTCAACAAAAATGTGGACCCTGTAAAGTCTATTCTCTTACATAAATGATGCCCATCAGTGGAACACAATTTTCCTATCCAGGACACAAAGGGAGTTAACTGCTCTCCCCTGGCTAGAACCCATGACAGAAACCTCAACAAATTATTACAGGGACAGGAGAAGGAAGAGTTATATATAGTAAATCTAACTGGACTACTCACCCTTAGTATTTAGTACCACTCTCTCACCCATTTTTCTTCTTCAAAGGCTCTTAATGCACGGGATTTCATTCTAAATCTAAGTGCTTCATGCTTGGCTTTAAGAGTTGCCATTACATAAGTCTACGTCAAATAAAAGGTTATGCTACTACTGTTCCCAAATATATTACAGCCCATTAGAAAACAAAGCAATGTAATCACCTCATTCTTACAAAAATAGCTCTGCACCCTAGAAAGATTGCCTCTAGTTTACTGATTACACAAACGTACTCCCAAAGCCCTGCTTGCTTTTGCTTTGATTTCACTTGTGGAAGAAACGCCTTTTGGATCTCAGTAAGCTCTGATGAAATAAATACTGCTGTTGGAAAAGGAATGTCAGATTTCTGTAATAGATTCACCTCCTCGTTTAGCATTATTTTTTAATATTTCCAAACATTCTTAGACCAATGGATGCTGATATGGGGGGGAAGAGGGGAAGGGGAGAGGTGAGTGGAGTGGTATTTTTCTCTCATCGTCCGTTCACCTACATTAGCCACCCAATATGATACACTGAAATAACTATATCCATTTTCATTCAGCTAATACCTTACCTTTTCAATCCCTTCTATCTGATTTTACTAATGGCTAAGGGTGAACAACAGATTACTCTATCAAAATGAACAATTCTTTCTTCATGCCACTATACCAAGACCAATTACATTAAATACCTGGTTCCATCAGCGCTTGTCTTAAAGCGTCGTCCACAGTTTTTGCTTCACCGTTCTATTTTTATCCCTAATACTCTTAACCAGTTTGTCTCCTTCTGCCTATGGCATGCGATATTGACTGGCCTACTCTTTCAGATCCACACAGATGCTATCTTCAGATGATATATTGTAGAAGGCGACCCATATAATTGATCTAGAATCCCTGTGCCCACAGCAACCTTTTACTGTGGCATTTTGAAGGACACTGTATCTCTTTGAAAAATTAAATGCTGATGAAAACAGTTTGGGGTTTTTTTGGGGGGGATGGAGCTGTTATCCTCTCCATGTCTAAAAAAAATTATAGCCCCTGGAAAACTACTGGTCTTGCATTTGAACATTATTTTAATGTTATGAAAAAATTAAACACGGTATGTCAGTAGCAGAAAATCATACCAAAGTAATACACCACAATTTTCACACTAATTTGTTTACATAGTGACCATTTGTGCAGTGCAAAACAGCACACAGGTAATGGAAAAAATATTGTCCCATGTTGGCAAACACTCACTGTGGCCTACCTTCTCTATTTATGTCCTTCACAGCACTATTTGCATTTTCTTAAATATAGACCACTTGGAGCGAGTCCAGAGGGGGCCACGGAGATGCTCCGAGGGCTGGAGCCCCTCTGCTCTGGGGACAGGCTGAGGGAGTTGGGCTTGTTCAGCCTGGAGAAGAGAAGGCTCCAGGGAGACCTTATAGCCCCTTCCAGTGCCTGAAGGGGCTACAAGGAAGCTGGGGGGGGGACTTTTTACAAGGGCCTGTAGTGACAGGACAAGGGGTAACGGGTTTAAATTGAAAGTGGGGAGGTTTAGATTGGATATCAGGAAGAAGTTCTTCCTGGAGAGGGTGGGGAGGCACTGGGACAGGTTGCCCAGAGAAGCTGTGGATGCCCCATCCCTGGAAGTGTCCAAGGCCAGGCTGGATGAGGCTGGGAGCAACCTGGTCTAGTGGAAGGTGTCCCTGCCCATGGCAGGGGGGTTGGAACGGGATGGTCTTTAAGGTCCCTTCCAACCCAAACCATTCTATGATTCTCTCTTAACATATTTTGAAGCATTAATTCCTTATCTGTTTCCATCACATCTTGTTCCTCTGTCCAACTCTGCTGAAAAATCTGTGTGGAAACACTGAACTTCAAGTGGCAGACTCATCACCATTGCTAAGTTGGCAACTGTGTCTCCTCGATGCCATGCAAACCAACCTGGATGGTTTCACACGATCGACAATTTACTCATTTTATTTTCATGGGTCCAGACTATAATCAGATTCCACAGAGGGTTAGAGCCAAATATATTATTCAGATAGGAAAATTACAGATCACTGCAAAGCAGTTCCCCTCCTAGTATCCCTCTAAGCCATGCTAAACACCTTTCTTTGTTCTACGACCTTGCTACACAATCTGGTTTTATTGTTTGTGCCTTTTAAAATTTAATTTAATTTGTAATATAAAAATAAATAAATAAGCTAACAGCAGCAGAAGAAAAACCTTTAATTTTAGATATTCTAAATATTTTTTTCCTATAAACGTAAGCTTAATTGACATAACCAAAAAGTGCAAGATGCATTTCTCATCTAAGCAAATATGATAATCAGGTGTGATTTATAGCACTAGTTACTGAAAGAGGCATTTCTGGTTTGGAGAATGCAACAATACTGCATTCCTTAGGCATAACTTGAGTTGAACTGACCCAGGAACAGTAAAAGGTGGGGGGGTAATCCAACATATGATCTTAAAATAATATTCTTTACCTGCAACCTTAATTCCTGCCTCAGCACTTAGTATGAAACTTTATTTTAATTGCTATGCTTTTAGCTATGAAATTGATCTGGTGATCTAATGCTTTCCCTTTTGATAACACAGTCTAATTTTTTTTTAACTGCAGCTAAACTTTAATACATCCTTTCTATTTAATTTCTAATAGCTGCATCCAAATTACTATATCCACTATCATCGTAGTGAGCCAATTATGTCTTTACTCACGTTTCCTTTATTAGTATCAGCTAATGAGGAATTCATTCACACAGATTCCCTCAAGTTCTATGGAGACCAGTGGTCAGAGCACAAATAAAGGAGGGACCCGAGAGATGGTGACCCAACCTTGCCCAGCCATGAAAGCTAACTGTGAGCACGTCTGTTGTTTGACTGACGTTTTAATGGAAGATCCTGAATGGGCACATGTCCTCCTGAAAAGAGCCCAACTGCAAACCAGCTTCCCGAGACTCTCCCAGAAGCAGGATTTTAATCTGTAGTACACAGCAACCTGAGCTTTGGGAATGGAGGTCAGGAACAGAGGCAGCAATATGTGGCTATTCATGACACCAAATTGCTATTTTATTACCAGCACCATTATGTGCATTCCAGAGCATGCTATCTGCAGTAAGCCCCAAATCTAGCATGAGCGAGACAGCCTTTTACAAACAAAAACGGTTCTCAAAAGCCACCAAAATTCTCAGAATACAGGCCTGTGCAGCAGAGCAGTGGCAGAAGCAGACATTGGGCTGCAGTAACCCTTGTGAAAAAGAGAAAGACACTGTGAGTTCAATGGGCTTTGAAAGAACCTACTGAACAGCGTGTGTATGTGTACGCCTGTTCGTATACACATATTCGCCCTCTGCAGAGGGAGGTGAATCAACAGAGATCTCACACTGAGCAAGGAGCAAGACCAGGAGAGTTGAACCAACACTGCTGTTTTCAAATACCGTGCTCTGTCTCAATTTTTTAAGCTAGATAAAGTTTTATTTCAAAGCAAAACAGTAACTCTTAGATTGCTGTTGATGAAAGCTTCATGTTTTTTGTCCCCAGAGAGAGCCATTATGAAAACAATGTGAGCTTCCAGTAATGCTATAAGGATGGAGACTCCTATAAATATCTAATCCATCTCTATTAAAAAGCAAAATTCTCACCTGATTTCCTGGCCATTCCACATTAGCTGTAATGAAAAAAATGACGACAGCAGAACTAGACACTATGGATAGAAAGCCAGCATCAAAAATCAGTACAAAAAGAGTCTTCATCTCCAATGGTTTCCAACGCTCTCTCTTCCCTCCCCATTCATTTCAAGCTATGGCTCTTTTTTCACCTAGTCGCGTTGTAGGGAACAACATGAGGTCACCCGCACAGAGCACAGCCGGACAGGCCACCATCTGCTTTACCAAAACGTACTACCATTGCTAGAGACTCCTAGACCCATGAAAGGTGATGATTGTGAAAGTAAAGGCATCCCGCATCGAATTCAGGAGGTTTTAAAGACCCTGCTTTGAAGTGTTTCCAAGATTTCCTTTCTTAACACAAGTTTCTCATTTTTGCCATTGAAAAAATTCTTGAATACAAAGTCCACACCAATGAAAATGAAAATGTCTGTATAATTGGGAATACGAATTTGTAGCTCCTGAGAAGAGAGGAGAGAGCTAGCAGGAACTGGTGGGACTTGGCTGCTGCAAATTACTATGTGACCCTTAAGTCCTAGACAAAAGGTGTTCAAAACAATCATCATCACCACCACCACACTTCTTACCTTAGCAAGTCCTGGACGAAGGTACGCTGTGCCAGTAATCTGTGTTCTGCCACGTGCCCTGTCCGCTTTCCTGTTATCTTGTCTAGATGCTATTGCTCACATAATGGCCATCAAAAACTGTCTCTGACCAGCTGGACTACAGGAGAACCCAGACTTGCAATGAGCTTTCAGTAAAAGGGTAAGCAGACTGGCAGCTGGCTAATCCGCCAGCACCTAGCAAAAACTGAGCAGAAAGGCAGGACGGGAGTAGAGGACATACCCTCTCACACATATGCATCCCTGCAGAGCAGCACAGAATGGCCTCCATGAAGGCAAAGACCATGGAAACCTCCTCTGTCATCACAAAAGAAATAACAGCCCTTTTAGGATTAGCGTAAAGAGGAGCGAAGGGAGAAGCCAGTGTCTGTATTGCCAATCTTAATGTGTGCCCTTGGATGGAAAGCAAGAGCATCGCAAAACGGGTTCGGAATAACAATGTCAACAAAAGGAAAAATTTCCTTAATATTAAGGAAAAGAAAAAAAAAAAAAAGAGACAAAACTAAGCTAGAGAGGGAGGTTGAGTCTAGACTGTTAGGGTAACAAGTCCAAGGATTACCTACATGAAAAGAGTTAGGGAAGAAAGGGGACAGACTAAAGGTCCTGGGGAGACGGGCTGTAAAAGGAGACTGAGATGGCTGTACGACTGAAAGGAGATGAACAAAAACCATCCCATTTCCACAACAGTCACAGCCCTCGTATGATGACCCAAGGGTGTTTCTTCCTCCTCAAAACAGTAATTACAACAGCTCCTTCTGCTGAGGATGCATAGAAAGAGAACCATTTCAGAAGTTATGTTGTGATCACTTAAACCACACGAGTTTCAGCAGAAAAATCCACTCTCCTATTTTACTGTATTGGGTTTGCATGGCAAGGTGTTGGTAACAGGGGTGCCGAAGGGCAGAAGGTGCCAGAAGCTGCCCCCATGTCCAACAGAGCCAACGTCAGCCAGCTCCAAGACGGACACACCACTGGCCAAAGCTGCACCCACCTGCGGCGGTGGTAGTACCTCTGGGATAACATGTTTAAGAGAGGATATCTAACACTGGGAGAGAAGAGTGAAGCTGGGAGAGGTCAGCGAAGAAGGAAAGGGACAGGGGGGAACTGCCCCAGGGACCAGTGCCGAATCCCCTGCAGCCTGTGGTGAAGACCATGGTGATGCGGGTTGTCCCCGTGCAGCCCATGAAGGACCCTACACCAGAGCAGGTGGATATGCCCTGAAGGAAGCTGTGACCCCATGGAGGGACCCACGCTGGAGCAGGCTCCTGGCAGGAGCTGTAGCCTCATGAAGAGAGGAGCCCAGGCTGGAGCAGGTTTACTGGCAGGACTTGTGACTCCAGGGGGACCCGGGCTGGAGCAGGCTGCTCCTGAAGGATGGCACCCTGTGGGGGGGACCCACACTGGAGGAGGAGAAAGGAGCAGTAGAGAACAAATAATGAACTGACCACAACCCCCATTCCTCATCCCCCTACACCACCTGGGGCGAGGAGGTAGAAGAATCATGAGTAAAGTTCACCTTAAGAAGGTGGAGCAGGGGTGGTGTTGTTTTTAAATTTGTTCTTATTTCTCATCATCCTACTCTGATTTGATTAGCAATAAAATTAATTTCCCCAAGACAAGTTTGTTGTGCCCGTGACAGTACTGAGTGATCTCCTCGTCCTTATCTCCACCCACGAGCTTTTCATTCTTTTTTCTCCCCCACGTCTTGCTGAGGAGGGGGAGTGATGGAGCAGCGTGGGGGGCACCTGGCAGCAAACCAAGGTCAACCCACGTCATTTACCTACCATTTTAAACTAGGAATTTGATTTCTTTCAGCCTGTGAAAAAGTAATCAAAGCAATTATATCACCATGTTTGCTATCTCTTACATACTATAAATGAATCAGACACCCATTTAAGATGGAAAGAAAAAAAAAAAATCTGGATTTTTCAAGCTTTCACTCTACTTAAGTCCTGTAAGAATTATGCTAATAACTCTGATTTTAACAGCTGATGAATGCAATTTTAATTAGTTAGGCATTGTTTTTCATTAAGGTGAGTGATGTACTGAAACCCTATTGAGTCATAAAACCATCATTTAACACAACTGCCAGCCTTTTTGAGGCAATTTACTTGACATTCTATTAAATCAAAGGAAAGGTGTGACTACTGTATCTAGACTCCATCTGTATTTCTGGGTATAATAAATGTCAGGGAAAAATTAGTAATGCACAATACCAAGATTTGTACACAGAGCACATGCTGCTTTCACACAAAACATTGATATTCAACATAAAAACCCACTTTTCTTTGAAGTCATCCACCTTCTTCCAATAAAGAACAGCTCCCCATCCTCCTGTAGCGCTTTCACAAACCCAAATATAAATAAGTGAAATAACCTATTGACACAATAGACCGATCAATCCTATGGTCTAACAAAGCTGAATATATAGAGAAATTTCTCCTTAACAATCAGTTTCTGTTTACCTTCCAGTTTTTCTGGAGTGTAAAAAGACTTCTTTTCCAGAAGTCATTACAACTTTGTTCCATAGTTCTACCTTTTCATTATCTTGGCAACCCTAAAACACTTCTTTTGTCTAGCCCACAATGCTGAATTCACAAAAAGCTGCTCTCTGACTGTTCATGCACATATTTGAAGACAGCTCGTTCTATCCCTTCAACCAAGCTATACATATCTAACTTCTGATCTTGCCTCATAAATCAGTTCCTACAACCCCTTCATCATTTTTACAGTCTTTGCTGAATAGCTTTCTATTTATTAATTTTAAATTATCTAACTGCACGTGCCATTTACCTCAATGTGTCACACGCTCTGAACTCTGCTTCTGAATCCTCACAAAGATTTTGGAAGGGTAAAAATCATATGCTGCTTTGCCCTTGGAAAATTTTCCCAGAATCAGATTCTGTTAAAACAGTTTTAGAGAAAACATGAAGGAAAAGAATTATACAGGAACAGTGAAATCGCTGAGGTTCACGCACTGGGACAAAGACCTTCTCACCAAAGAAAGCCTGATATGAATTTCTTATAAATACAATTACACAGCATACAATTTGCACGATGCAAATCTTCTTGCTGTTTTCCAACTAGGTACTAGATTCTTGTTCTCTGATAAATCCCCCACAAATCTGCTACTAGTTAAAATACAAGAAAGACACGTCAGATGATGCGTAGACAATGTTCTCTTTGGCTCCAAAGACAAGACTCAGCTCATGACAGGCACTATGACGTCTGCACACCCAATCTTTAGCTCATTTAAGAAAAAAACAGAAATCTAACATCTGTACTATTAAAACAATTGGTGTACACACACATATTAATATACACATGTCATGGTTTAACCTCAGCTA
>NW_010254666.1:31461-47581 GCF_000690775.1 Eurypyga helias | reverse complement strand
AACGGCGTGCGGGGCCGGGAGGAGGACGGGACGGGCTCGCCCGCCGCCCTGGAGGAGGAAGAGGAGGATGAGGAGAAGCAGGAACACGACATCTCCCTCTTCGTCAAGGTAGGGTGTGAGGGGCTGGTGGGGAAACCTGGGTTCGCGACCCTGCCCTCCTCCAGGAGCCCCGGGAAGCTCCTGTGATGAGTGGCATTTAAATCCTACAGGCAAAAGTCCAGCCAGGATAAGGTGATTTGGTTATTAACGCCCGAAATAAACCTGCCTCCGACTCCTCACTCCTTCTGCGGGTGGCAGGCAGGACAGGACAGGGCTGAAGGTCCGTCCCCTCGGCCCTGGGTGCTGGCGGTACTGCTCAGCCCAGAACCCAGGGGAGCACAGACCTGACCTGCACAGTGGTTCCCCCCATAATTTTCCCTCATGAGTACTGTGTTACTTCAGGTTTCCCTAGGTTTAAATGGAAAAGGTATGCAGGGATTTCAGTTTTGGTGGGCTCAGGGGATCCCCTGCGCCCTCCTCACTGTGGGACTGGGATCCAGCAGCATCCGTTTGGAATCGCTAGCCACAACTCGTGATGTAAGGAATTCTCAAGGGATTTTAAGATCTTCACAATACAGTAAGAAGGGCACACAGCACATCATGGGGGCTGAGGTGGAAGAAACTGGAAAATCTAATTTAAAACATGATACTGGGATTTTCCAACATGAACTACAGTCAACACAGAGATAATTGCCCCAGTGTTTGGCGAGGATGGATTCAGAGAGGCAGTAAACTGCCCAACAGTGTAGCATCTGGACCTTGTAATTGTCCAGTTTGTGTGTTTGGGCAGGGGAGATTTAGGTTAGAGGGGAAATGGACAAAAAATGGAAAAACTGTAATGGTCTTAAAACTAATATCTGGTATTTCATGGTATATAGAGCTTCAGAGCTACTTCTAGCCTGTGTCTGGAATCCCATCAAAATCAGTGGGACTTGGTGTGGAAGCAGCATCCATCCGCAGCGACAAGATATCACATGTTAAATTTCTGTGCGTAGAAACCATCCTAAGGTGTTTTTCCTCTTCCTTCTCTGACCTCTCTGGACTAAATAAAGTGTGGAGCAGGGCAGGATATTTTTCTCAGAGCAGCTGGAATTAACTATGAAGGAAAAACTCATTGCCAGCCCTGTGAGTGAGGGCCATTAAGGCTGAAGCAGTGTTGATGCCTTGATTTATCCCACCTCAGCACACTCTCCGGTTTTCAAGGCTGAGCCTCTGTTGAAGTACTGTTATGTGACAAAAGCTGCGGAATGCTCTGAGGCTTACAAATAGGAGTGCCTGTGTGCTGGATGATGCCCCCTGATGCTCTACTGGAAAGATGAATGTTAGTACTGAGGTTGGTGAGTGTGCCCCATCCACTCCCCCGTTTAGATGATTCCTTGGTACACAGGCTGGGATGGATTCTGTGGTCTAAAGGCAACTCTGTACGTCAGGTTGGTGTACGGTAGCTGGATGCTAACATTGGAGCTGAAATCTGTGATGCAGTGTCAAACAGCGGGAGCGATTACTGTAGAGCCTGGCAGAGGGGAGTTACTCACAGATCAACAGCCCCCTTTGCAGGGACACTTCTGTAACTGGCAGAGGCTGAAGTCATAAAGGCTACGTCTGCATTATTCCACCTGGATACACACTTCATGGAAGAATAATATGGCCGAAATTAGAGAGCAGCCTAGAATAAGAGCATCTGTTTTGACTCTGTAGTCTCCAGATATGAGGATTAAGCATGGTTTTTGAAAATACTTATGAATTAATAAAGATAGAAGAAGAAGTATTTTCATGATTGACAGCATTAGTAACTTAAGAACACCTTGAAATTACTACAGCTGCTTTCCTAATGATTTCAGTGGAGGAGTACTGCAAAGCGTGAATATTTTACCTCCCCTGGACGTAGATTTTTTTGTAAATTTTTTTTTTTTTTTAGTTTGAGATTGGCACTAGTTCCTCTGGTTCAATGCAAGAAAAAAAGACATCTAGTGGAGACCTCAGCATCTCCCCACTCATCAAAATGTGCAGGGGCTGCAGCGCTGGGAAATGAGAAGCACTTCTCTTTCCTGCTGTGGGGAGAGTTCATGTTCGTGCTGCTCTTGCTGTCGCCTGGGGACACGCTCGCTATCTTTCTACCCTTCACTTGGCAATAGGAAAAGGGGCATAAGAAGAGGGAGACTGGAAGTTTTCTGTGGTGGCTCAAAATAGGTTTTAAGAGCACATATGTAATGCTGTGCTTAAATAGCTGTTGAAGTATTTGAATGGGAAAAAGCGGGAGAGTGGATTCCAGCATGGGACAGCGTGAACTCTGGCATGTGGGGATTATTGAGTACTTATATCTGACGACAGCATGTGGTCCACAGACATGATGCTCCTTCCTGAGCAAGTGCTGAAACTCAAGGGTTAAGGAAGTGAGAAGATCCAAGCTGAAAACACTCATCTCTAACCTGAAACAGTTCCCTTCACACGCATGTTTCTAATGCACATGACCACCCCTCTTCTGCTCTATTATATCACTATTCTGTGCCTGCCTATTAGCTCTGACATGCTTTTGACGTGTTGACACCCACCTCTACTTTGCAAGTGCTGCTGACCTCTTTCACCCTTCTGCTCCATTTCTCAGCAAACACCTTGTCAACTTTTTCCCACGCACCTGGGGGCTTCCTTGTAAATGTATGATCCATCAGCTCCCTGACCTTCTTCAAACCTCATTTTAAACCTCTACACTTCCGTAATGACGCTGCAAACTGGGCAGTGATTAGGCTGTTTAAAATACTGAGATAATTGGGTTTTTAATTTTTTTTTTGACAATTTCTTTGTCATCTCTATTTCTGTTCGTTTCACCTGCCTGTCGGCCTTTGGCTTGTAAATGGTCAAGGTGGGGATTGTCAGGCTGTTATCTGTTCCTGCATGCACAGTACTAGAGATGGGAGGTCTGTGCCATGATTTGATAGCACTGTACAAATACAGAGAAGTGTTAAAAGTAAGTCCCATAATAGAAAACTCTCAAGAAAATAACACAGTAGTAGTGATTGAATTAGTCTCATTATTTCCCTGCTAGGGAGCATCACGCTGGAGTTGGCTGACATTAAAGTACCTGGTAGTCTTTCACTAATAATATTTTGAGAATAATAAACAGAAGCATCACTATCATACAGAAACTTTTCAGGTGTGACTGTATGACGAGCAGTGCTTCTTGTTTTTACTGTTGTTCATCAAGCTTGTTCTTTTTAGAGGGCTTGTTTTGTGTGCTTTTTTTTTTCTTCCTCTCTTCTGCTTCCTGCTGCTTTGCATTGGCTCATTTAATTTTGCATATATGTATTTGAATAATGTGAATATTGTGTCACCTCGTCCCTCCCACGATGAGTTGAATGGCAAAATTCCTGCTAGCTCCACAAGCACGGGTACCAGCAATTGTGGTTTTAAGCTGATTTGGGTTGCTACGCAGTGCTATTTAGCTTGAACTCAGACACCCAGGGTTCAACATTGAGATTTAATGCTACCTGAGATAGCATAACACTTAGCAGGTTTAGCAACATCTATGGAAGATAATGTCCTTCTGGACCAGTAGCTCAATGCTGGAGAAGCTGCAGAAAGGCATCTCCAAAGACAGCAGGCATCTGTGTTTGGGCAACTGACCTTTGCCCTCAATAAAGCTGCACTGCGTAAGCCTCCTTGGCTTTAAATGCAAGACCATATCAAAATTGCTTTGAGGGTTTCACTAGGTGCTTACTTGATTTCAGTTTTTCCCATGAAGCAACATGGGCTGTGTATTTTCTTTAGATAGTAATGTTTGTGGCTTTTCAAAGTCAGATCTTTGCAAAGGTCATCCAGATATACTTTCCCATTGGTCTTTGGTCATCCAGCTAAGCATATCTGGCACTTCGGGTAGGACACCTTCTGGATGTTGAAGCTGATCTTGTATGGTCAGTGGTATGTGTAGGCTTTTCTTTTTTCTTCTGTGGCAAAAGCTCTTTTTTTTTTGTTAGAAAACATCTGTAAATGTCATAAATGCATCTTACCATTTGAATATAGCAGAAGTCTCAAGAAAATTATCCTCTTAATTTTAAACAATTTAAACATTTATGTAGGACTTAAAAGTTTACTTCTAAATTAAAAACACCTCAAAACCTCTAAGGTTACCTACTAATCAGTTTTAAATTTTCTTAGAGATAGAAAACTTAAACACCAGAATCACAACTGCGGATTTCATCATTCCAAAGATTTCTAAGGGACAGTGATTTATCTGTAAGTGCTGACCGCAGTCAGTCAAGCAACACAGCTTGAGCACAAGGTCTTCTCTGAGATTGCTCATCTTCCAAAACAGTTTTTGCGTATTTTCTGGGTTAAATGGTATGTAGTAAAGGCTGACCATGAGCCTAAGGTAATAGATTTTATCCAGTGAAAAGTAATAGGCTTTATTCAGTTTTGTGACATCCTTGGTCTCTAAATCCAAGTCATTTATTTTCATTCAGAGGGTTATTTCATTCCTGCCAGGGACCAAGGTTACTTTACCAATACGGAATTTCCTTGCACCATTCCTGAGACGTGCTTGACTGACCTGACATACTTAGAGCTGTGCTGAACTATCGTAAGTGCTGATAAACAGGAAAATAAAAGACCTGCTGTGAGAAGAGACATAGGAATAACAGGTGCTTGCATCCGTGCCTCCAAACACCGCAGTTAGAGCATCAACTTAAATAGTAATGTGCGCTTATTATTCGAGCACAAAAACTAATCTCCTTTTCTGTGATGTGATGGATCTGCATTTTATATACAACTTGCATTTAAGGCATAAATGTACTGTCCTCAAACTGAACTCCCAGGCTTTGAGTGCTGTATGTAAGAAGTCTAGGGGGAGCAGGAGCTCAGATCCCCGGAAAAACCACCTAGCCTCTATGCCCATTCAGTGGACTCTGTGCTGCTCTTGGTGATTGATCCAAACATTTACAGTATAACCACCGAGTAGGTATTTGTGCTTAAGATCTTGGTTTGTGCTCATCGGTGCAATGGGTCCGCAAATCAGTTAGGTGAGCATGGTTTGTAAGGAGAATAGCTGGCGTCCTGTATCAAAATGAAAGTAGGTGTTTCTTGTCCTTTTTTAATGTAGATTCACTGTAGGAGCCCAGTATTCAGATGAATACAGGAGGGTGAAAGTAAACATTTATGTGTGTGGAGTTACACTAGCTTTGTGTTTATGGATTAAAAGCAGTCTGGGGGGAAATTCGGGTAGTGGATATTTATCCAAGCAAAGGGAACCACTTAGAGCTTGCCAAAGGTGCGCATTGGATCTGGGGGATGCTATGGGAGGACAAATTGCTGTGGAATGAGCAGGGGAGCATTTGGTAGGTTTGGGCAATAGCAGGAAACAGACAGTTTCTCTTTCCTTTCTTTTCCCCTATCCTTACCAGCACTGCTGCCTTTCACTTTCCACGCTGTATTTTCCCTGAGGAACACACCAGCTCCTTTCTTCTCACTCTATTTTTCTTCTTCTCTAGCTACGTTACATGTACCCTCTTCAGAAAGTAGGAGCTTTTCCCAGGTGCCACATTGTTGCCCCTACAATCTTGTAATTTTTTTTTGCACATTGGTTTCCTCCACTATTCTTTTGGATATTCTGATTTACAGTTGGCTACGTGACCTGTCTGCTTTTATAACTGAGTAGATATGCAAGTTACCCCAGAACAAGGGGAAAAAAAAAACATTCAGGAGAAAGCCCATCTCCCGGAGTAGATATGCAAGTTACCCCAGAACAAGGGGAAAAAAAAAACATTCAGGAGAAAGCCCATCTCCCAGAGCAGAGCACAAGCACCCCGAAGGCTAGGTCTGCTGAAACCGGAATCAAAGCAAAGCTGGTCAGGACTGAGCCCTGTAGGCTGCCCAGTGAAACCAGTCCAGCTTTTCTGGTTGCTGGTTAATTAGCCATTTGTATGGCGATTTGGCTTTCTTTGGCTACACACAGCTGTACAAAAAGTACTGAATCAGCAGAGGTGTGTTTGTTCAAAGCCATTTTGTCGTTCTGTTCCCAAGGCTGTCGTACAAAGCAGGAAGCTGGCTCCTCTCCCATGGGTATTTTGCCCTTTCTCAGCTACTTTTTTTTTTTTTTTTTCAGCTCGAATATGGCAATTTCGGGTTCCCTAATGCAGCTTAAGAGGAACTGGCATTACAAATTCCTTTCATAACTCTTCAGGATATTGTGCATGCTGGGTGCACCTGCAGCAGTTTTCCTGGGGGCTGAGTTCTCTTATAGCAGTCTTCAATAAGACCGTGCTTGGGAGGCTCTGGTTTGAAAAGCAGTGATACCATTCTTTGTTTCTGAAAGAGCTATGCAATTTTCTTTGAACATGAAGTCATTTTCATTTTTGCTTCTCATGCTTTCCTTTCTGGCCATTCATGTCACCTGTTTAGAGGTTAGGCTGCTTAAAAGAGACGAGGTTCCTTGGGGCCCCTGACTAAAGAAGAGCTTTGAAAACAGCACTAGCATTAGTTTTGCTGCTTTGCTCCTGGAGGGATGCTTAACGGAGCAGTGGTGTGTTCTGTTTGTTTATACCAGTGGCAGATCTGACAAGTGACGGGCCAAGTCTTGTTCCAGAAAGGCACAAACAAACAGATAGACATGAGTGATCTTTTTTTCTCCATATAATCCAGTCATACTTCTTGGAGTAATTCTTTTCTCCATGCTTTGGAAGTCCTAAAACTGCATGTACACATAATATCATACAAGCTGTAAACCATCTATTTATTCTCAGTGTGAATGCAGATCTTTGCTGTTTGTGGGCATGTTTTAGGCAAAACCAGTTTCAAAATAAATGTCTTCAAAGCTACATTCCTAGACCTTTTCCTATTTTTATTTACTCTCAGCACACTGCTTCAGTAAAGCACCTCACCATGCGTTTTACTTTAAGCATAAGCTTAAAGTCACGTGCTCTTTAAGCCCTTCGCTGAACAGGGGACACTTTCCTCATTCAGAGGGCACACCCTGTATTTCTTGCTGGCTGAAATCAGCAGAAACATCTGATGAGATCACCCTGCTGCCCAAAATTCAGCCATAACGCTGCCGCTCCTTGAGTTCTGTCTCCATTGAAAGGCTGATCTTACCCATGATCGTCACAGAACAGGGATAGAAGTTTTCCCTGTCTGCTTTCTGCCTTTGGTCCTTGGTTGTCTGAAGTGAATCTTTATTTCATAAATCCTACTGGGGAGCTGCAGCCTTCTTCAGACACATTGATGGTTGCCACATGAGGTGACTGTCATGCAGCTGCGCCTGGGAATTTTCATGCTGTCTGCCTGTTTGCCTTGAGGCTTGATTCACATTTGTATATAGGTAAATAATGAACCAGCCTACAGGACTTGTGACATTCACAAATATAGAACATTGGAGTGTGGTGAATGATTTCCTGGGCAAAGGGAGGAAAGGGTTTTGGTCCATTTGTTGACTAATATAACTATACTCAAATTATTAATAAATTCAGGTGAAATTTTGCAAATTATCTTCATTAAATAGAGCTTTCCCCCACCCCACCCCGCCAGGAAATATTACCTGTCAGTTTAGGTCTAGATTCAGTAGCTGCACTGTTAGCCCCGTACTTGGGACACTGGTGTGGGATGCAGGTGACTGAGGTGGGGACATTACCTGGAGCATACGTGGATTAGTGTGCATCCATCTCCCGACTCAGTGCCGTAGACATGGAGTTATTCTTGGTCTCTCTTGGACACCGTCAAGATGAAATAATTACCTGCAAAAGGAGGCAGCATCAGGAAGATCAGATGCGAGGAGCCAGGAATATCCAGCAACATTATGGTTAGGCAATGTATGGTTTATTTGCTGTTATTTCCTGTTGTAGCAACATGTAGATTTTTCAGAAGCCTCTGATTCCCACTGCGCCAGGGATTGCTTGTGGAATAAGAGATGTGTTACCCACGTGCTTTGAGAAGGCAGAATGTGGCAGGCATTAAAAGCATGAAAAGGTATTGTGTCCCTTTCCCAGAATGGGTGTTACGGATCATACCCAGTCCACCTGAGATTCTGGAATTTGGTTTTATTAGCATCCCTAATAGTAAAGTTAAACCCTTCTATGTTGATTAAAAAAACCCAAACCAACAACAACAACAAGGCAGTTCTATTTATTAGATACCTTTAATAGTAAACTAACCTTTTCTTCCATGTCATCTTCCATTTCAAATCAGTTCTCTCCAGCACTTTTCTGCCCGGTTGGCAGGACGAGGATGAGGTAGCCTTGTGGTCACTCCACTTCTACACACAATTCTGCCCATTTGGGCTCTTTACCTTGATGGGTACCTGCCAGGGTTGGCCATCTGGGAATCTGCATTTCAACCTTTCTTACAGTCTTGTGCCCTTTATTGTATGGATCCATGCAAAATCATATTTATGGCTATTTGAAAAATGTTCAATTACTGTGAAGCAGAAGTGATAATGGAAATTATTAATACAGCCACGCTTTTTTAAGATTCTTATCTTGGGATAAGTCGCTTTGAATCAGTGGCTCTGTACTTTGAGGAAGAGGCAGGGCCCTCCTCTTCAGAGATAATAAAGGGGTTAAGGTAGTGAAAGGAAATATTATACATATTTTATGGAAGAAGTGAAGCATGGAGACTTATTCCTGTGCCGTCGCTGACTGTGTTCTCTGTGTCTCCCCTAAAGATGTCCTACTGCTTCTTTTAAAAAGTAAGAAATTGCATGTTCCTCCGACTCTGCTCAAGGAGCGTAAGTAAATGCCATGTGAAGGTTACGTGATTATTTTCTCGCTCAGATAATAAAATGTCACACTGTGATAAGGACTTGTATGCATTTCCATTTGCAGTGTCTGATTATTTACTGATAAAACCCTGAACAGGTTGAGTGACTCCATTCCGGTTGCTTTCAATAACACCCGCCTTGTCAGCACTGAAGGAAAGTGCTTTAATTCCTTCATGAAAATATTTAGCTTCTCAAAGCAAACAGCAGCCGCTTGTACAGCCTGTCACCCACACCGCTGACGGAGGCTTTCCCCCCGGGAAGAGGGCACCCATCGCAGCCTCCCCACTGCGAGCAGCCTGGGTCCGGCGTGCCGGCCGGCTGCGGGATGTGCCTTGCACAGGGAGGTGGTTATCCTGAAGCCTCACAGACATGCTGAGGTGCAAAGGGGTATTTCCCATCCCAGTTTTTTTCCCTCTTCATATGCTGAAATTTTAGCATATATTTGAATAGTCGAAATAGGCTGGAAATACAATTATTACAGGATGAAGTGAACTGTAGCAGGACGGAGTCACAAATACACGCCCTAATGGCATAGTTACAAAGAAGTTAAACATTTACTCAGATTTCAGAAAAATTCTCCTTTGTGTCTTGGAGGATCACTGACGTTCACTCGCTCGTCATTTCTGAGGCGATTTTAAAAAGCTATTACAGAACCGGAGTGTTTTGTAAAAAATCAAGTTTCTTCCCATGGTGGTGGCAGATGAAACTGGAAACAGGGTCCAAATACACCCTAAAAAGTTAAAAATGTCCAGTTGTGTGCTGCCTACAGAAACCAATGTGCTACCAACCCCCTCGGTAAAACCATCAGCTTCCCTTTTGCCAGGAGCACTGCAGGAGCTGGGGACTGACGGCGGGCCGGGACCACAGGGATGGCGCTCTTTTGGGGAATGTCAGTGTTAGAGTGGTAGGCACGGGGGCTGATTGGTCTGCAGTGTGATTCATGAAGCATAGCTTTATTTAAAAACTGAATTTTAATTAGCAACCCCGTGTTTCTCATAGTTTCCCCAAGGCTGTGGGGGTAAGCGAGGTGGTGAGGAGAGCAGGATGGAGAATAGCCTTGAATTTGAATTTACACTGGGAAGGGAAGGAATAGAGTCCAGCCCCCTCCCTGTCAAGCTAATGAGTTTTTGCTGGTATTTGTGCCCTCTTCTTAACTGCTGTTTCAGGACACGTCTTTGCCAGTTCTCACTGGAGCTGACAGGTTTTTTATGTAATACTTTACCTGGTCAATTGAATAATTTTCTATTTGGACCAAAATATCGCATAATGTTTGGGGGGGGAAAAAACCACACAAAACCAAATCCCTCTTTTCGTCTTTCACTGTCATCTCTTGGTTTAAACGTCAGAGTTAGGGAGACCATTGGCACATTATTTTCTCAGGTCTTCAACAACTCCCTTAAGCTGCATAAAATAGCTTATTATTTTGGTTATTTCTTATTTGTTTACAACACAAATCACAGCTACTTTATAGATGTGCGTACAGTTTTTGCATTTAGATGGAAACAGCACGGCTGTGTCACAGGTTAAGTATCATATGGTGAAGTGTGAAACAGGATGTGTCACTGAAATACCAGTTAATCTGTTTTTCCCAGACCTATAATGTGTTCGAGAATATAATGCTCTTTTGTTGAAGTAATTCCCTGTAAGAATTTAAAAAGGATATAAGATTTTTGTCTCCATGTAGAATGTTCAGCTGGCACCTTGCCATGTTATTAAATACGGATTAGAAATAGCACTGAGGTATTTAAACATAATTCTTGTAACAGGATAAATAGCTAATAGCATTTGGTTTGCTGCTTGTGTGCTTGTGACCTGGTAATGTGCTCATTAACGCAAATGAAGACTGCACGAACTCCGTAGGCAGGCTGCACGGCAGAAGGAAACACGTTTTCTGAACGACTTGGTGTAAGAGTAAAGCCAGTGGTCTGTAACCGGGCGGCATTTTCCCAGCTCTGATTTTCACCTGGGTTCACTTAAAAGGCGGTTGGTTTTCTTAGACTACTGGCAGGTTTTTGAAAATTACCCTGAATCTTAAAATTAAAGAATGGATAAGGATTAGGGGGAGTGAATTTATGAGGGCTGTGTATTTTTATTAATCAGCCAACAGATTGCTGTCGTGGTTGAGGTGGACGATGTCATTCCTTCTCCTCACTTGAGGAGAGAGTGGAGCGGGGGCACCTCTGCAGCCATTCCCCTTTGCCTCTGCTTAAAACCTTTTCCTCTGAATAAACCACTTGTGTTTTTTTTGTTGTTAGTGGTGTTTTTTTTACAAGCAGTAGAAATTTTGTCACATTTTTCATTAAAATAAAATGGCTTCTGTTTTGGAGGAGTGGCAATGTTTACTTACATTGCTCTGAAAAGTCTCTCTGCACGTGTAATACACATATAATTCACTATCATTGTGTACTAAAACAGTAAACCAATAGCGATGACTGAAAGTAATGCTATTTTGAGTGAGACATAAACCAGGCATAATTCAGGCAATATGACAGTTACTTGTGTAGGAGAATGATATTCCTAAATTGAGCAAGATTAATTTAAACCCTACTAAATTGTAGCCGAAGTTTTTCAGTCTTTGCTAGCCGTAAGTTCATTTTCCTATTTATTTTTATGCTTAACCTTCCTTGCCTTGCCTCTGTTCTCCTTGCTGTGCACAGCTCCTGGAAGCTTGCTTGTCACCATCATCTAAGTGAGCCTTATAAAATAAGAGATAAATAAGTAATAACGCATTGATAATTATCATGGGATAAAGTACTATTTGTTGAAATAATTTTCCAAGCTGTTTCAGGAAAAAAAGTAAGCTGTCACAAAGGGTTACCATATTCATGTATTGTTGCTGGGGACTAGGCATTTAAAAAGCAGCAGAAAGGATGTTTCCTTTGCCTTCAGTGTTTAGCTGAATTTTGCCCTGCTCTCTGCCCGAACACTGGCGTTGCCCCCGCAGCACCCCGTTTCCCTTTCCCCCGCCCTGCAACGCAGTGTGAGGGGATCTGCGTGTGGAAGGAGCCTCCTTCAGGCAGCTCTGCTTGGGATGGCCAGGCCTTATCCCTCAAACTATTAACTCCTTAAGCAAATTATCGTTGAGCTCACGAAGCAGTGGGTTCCTGGTTGCTGATTGCTTTTGCCTTATTACCGCACGCTTACTGTGCCATAGGTGGCGGGTATCTAGGTGTGAGCAGCCTCTATGTTTAATTAGTTGCTTTCCCATCACGAGAGGCACCAGTGGTTTCGCTCTGAAACCAGGCTCAGCACTGTCCCAGTCTGTGCTAAGTACTGTAGCTACCAGAGTGGCTTTATTTGCTGACCTGGTATAGGTAGCTGTAAGGTATCTGAGAAAATAAACCTGTAATTTGTGGTTTTCTTTTGTAATTTCATCTGATTTTAGGTATTTATGGTTGTTCAGTCTGGAGAAGAGAAGGCTCTTACCTTGCACATTTTAATTTTCACCTACACTCTCTTGAGTTTCGTTCGCTTTACAGAATTACCATTTAATGGTTTATTTATTTATAATCTTTGTCAGAACTGGAAGGGCAGGGTGCAGGCAGACCCACTGCTCAGCGGGGCTACTGGGCAGACTCTCATATTGAAATTAAAAGTAAAAGGACATTTCACCTAGGTAACAGGAGTGGCTTTTGGACCTTTTGCTTCTCATTATTTATAAAGTAACTGGGCAAAGGTAGAAAGTTTATGGCCACAAAGTTGCCTCTTAATGAAGGAAAATTTCTTCCTATGCATCGAAAGCCTTTAATTACTTACTAAGTAATGAAGTTAATTTCAGCAATAATTACTTACCCAGCAGACCATAAGTAATTAAATAATGCTGTGAAAGTTAGAATAAAGGAGGCTTTCTCTGCTCTGAAATGGCTGCTGGCATGAAGGGGAGAGAGAGACCTGAAATCAGAGGAAATTGCAGCTTCAGACTTCTTTTCCTTTCTGTCATCTAGAGAGGATTAGAATTTCCAGATGTATATAACCCCTTTAAGCTGCGGCCACTGCTCGCTACATAAAAATGGGGTTGAGGGAAATACCCCATAGAGAAACTCCAACATGCTGTTAATTCCCCAACATGAGCTGAGGACCAGGAGCATTCACAGAACCATTTCTAGCAAAGAGCCTTACTGAACATATGAATTATGAAATCTAATAAAACAAAATAACCCTAGTAAGTTAATGCAAACAGTGGATGAAAGGAAGTACAGTATAATTTCAGAAACCTAACAGAATGAGAAAAGCCTTAACAATGAAATAGTTAGAAGATGCTATGAAATACTAATAGGTGGCCAGTCTGGGATATGTAAATCTTGCCCAAACTTCAGATGGTGGATGAAAAGCTGGACATGAGCCGGCAGTGTGCACTGGCAGCCCAGAAAGCCAACCGTATCCTGGGCTGTATCCAGAGAAGTGTGGCCAGCAGGTCAAGGGAGGGGATTCTCCCCTTCTGCTCTGCTCTTGTGAGACCCCACCTGGAGTGCTGCGTCCAGCTCGGGGGCACCCAACATCAGAAGGATATAGACCAGTTGGAGCAAGTCCAGAGGAGGCCATGAAGATGCTCCGCGGGCTGGAGCACCTCTGCTATGGGGACAGGCTGAGAGAGTTGGGCTTGTTCAGCCTGGAGAAGAGAAGGCTCCGGGGCGACCTTATAGCACCTTCCAGTGCCTGAAGGGGCTACAGGAAAGCTGGGGGAGGGGAGATTTTTTACAAGGGCCTGTAGTGACAGGACAAGGGGTAATGGGTTTAAATGGGAAGCAGGGAGGTTTAGAATGGATATCAAGAAAAAATTCTTCATGGAGAGGGTGGTGAGGCACTGAACAGGTTGCCCAGAGAAGCTGTGGACGCCCCATCCCTGGAAGTGTTCAAGGCCAGGCTGGATGAGGCTTTGAGCAACCTGGGCTAGTGGAAGGGGTCCCTGCCCATGGCAGGGGGGTTGGAACTAGATGGTCTGTAAGGTCCCTCCCAACCCTAACCATTCTGTGATTCTATGTTAAAATGTGAGGTAGCAAGGGTTTCATTATGTCTGCAGGTAGGAGCTCAGCCAGAACTCACATTCAGTGCCAGAAGAGCCCTGCTCCAGGGCAGAGCCCATCTTTCATTATCAGTAGTAATAGCTAGATAACTAATAATGAGATGACCACTAATGCACAGCTGCATCATTAAAAACACCATAGATGGGTATATCTAAATTGTCATCTTCTTTGTAGGTAGACTCAGCCTTCAGCCTACTTCTTAGGATCTGTGGGCACACAAAAACCAATTTAATGGTGTTCTGTGGTCAGTTGATGCTGTGTAGGTGAAAAATGAATCCCTTTTTCTGCCTTGCACCTACACTTTCATGATCTTTCCCTTGGCATCTCTGTTGGCCTAGCTTTTTAAGTTAGGTGCAGGCTTTTCTTTCTGTATTTGTACAGTTCTTAATTGATAGTGCCTAGATGCTACTATAACAGTTTATGTTTCCCTGTCTCCATGAGATAAAAGGAAAGCTGGTCAAAGAAATCCTCCTGTCTGAGGATTCCAGCCACACCTTTTCCATGGGTCTGTATTTGCATCAATCTGGCAGCTGCTCAGTGCCCTAGAGCTCCACATCCTGACAGCACTTTAAAGCAGGACAGCAGGACTCGTAAGATACCATCTTTGTAGCTTGTTTTATGGGTGGGCATTAACATCTGATGGGTACAAACAGCTGCTGATGGGTTTCAGCAGTTGATCTGTCTCTTTGTCAAGAGGACTGACTACATGCATGCTGTGCCCCAGCAGCCATCAGCCCCAAGCACCCCAAGCAGCCTCCTGATGTCTGGTCCAGGCACTCAGCGACTTAGACCGGTCTGAAAGTTACCACTCCTTATCACCAACCTTTGGGTGACTGATAATCTTCCAGGTATGCTCATCCTTCAATCAACATCCCACCATTTGATAGGAGGAGGGCTTTTACAGGTAGAAGACTTTCTCCCTGTCCTCTGCAGCTGTTGTTCTGGTAGATGGCATTCTGGTACCACGTATGCCGATACTTTGCACTGATGATTATCCATTATTAGGTCAGCTGGGGTCTGAGATAACTCCTGAGCTTTCCTGACCTCTGTTAGGCCTGAGCTGCTTGGAAATGCTTGCTGAGTGAGAGGATGCTGCTGCTGCAGCCATCCTGGGTTTCATTTGGATCCTGTAGCTGCCTCAAGGCTTGTGTCCCACTGCAGCTCAGACTCTGTTGCCATTTACCATTGCTGCGTGAGGCTACTGGGCTGAGGAGAGTGTTTTTTCAGTTGCCATCCCTGGGATCCTCGCATTGCTCCTTATCCCCTGTAAGTTGGTTGTACCTGGCCAGTGGACAAATACTGGCCCATATAACATATGTCCTTCCCTAGTTGTAAGGGATGCATCAAACACACAGTATCAGCACTTACATTTCCAGTGATTTGCTCAAGCCACTTCAAATAAAGTGTCACTTTGTGCTAACTGCTCTTCTGTTCTTCCTCAGAAGAGGATAACCTCTGGCAACATTAACTTTTTGCTGTCTGGCTAATCGTAACACTTGGACTCTCTTAATTGCCAACAGCATCCCACTCTATCTGGTGTCTGGCTGGAGCTCACTGTCAGAGATACCACACCCATCATGTATTCCTTTTCTGAGGAAACATTCAGTTATTTTACAGTGTAACCTCTGTTTGGGATAGCTGCTACTCTTTACTGAGCAGTACCCTTCCCTTCCACCATCACCCCGGAGTTTGCTACATGCGATATTTTCACTTGAACATGCACGGTGTTGTGGAATACAAAAGCACGGCACTTGCCCTTGTCTTGTCCTTGGAGTGATATTCATCCTGTGGACAGAGAAACAACAGTCTGCAAGGGACTTTCCAGCAGAGAATAGGTTCAAGTCCCTGCTGAAAAGGATCAAATCTCTTGAGACAAAAGGTTTTTTTTTTTCCCCTCTTGTGCTGTCACATATGCAGGTACACATTGATACAGCTGTTAATCCTGCTGGAAACCTCGTTCGAAACCTCATTGCGGTGGTAGTTAGGGGCCCTTCTAATTGTCAGCTAGAAACATTCATGGCCACTTTGTACTCATTTGTTTTTGTTTCAGCATCACCCCCAACTATCAGGAATAAAATTATTCTTGCACTGAGTAATCATATCTTCCCTCAGTCTTTGCTTTGCAAGTCTGAACAGGAACGTATTTTCCTATCCCCTGTTGTAAAATTGGTTCCGCATTTTCATCGCCACCTTAGTAGTGCTTCACTGACTTTGATTTAATCTTTCACGAAGGCAGAGGACAGGATATTTGCAGAGACCTTTTCAGGACCATGTGTCCTGTGCTGTGCTTTGAATCCTGCCCTGCCTCCACGGAAGT
>NW_010254666.1:17644-31443 GCF_000690775.1 Eurypyga helias | reverse complement strand
CCTACAGCTGCATCAGGCGTTGGGCCAGACACTCTGGTCTTTTTATTTTCCAGCAGTTATCTTTAGATGATAAGTAGCCTCCAAGGGTGGGATTCAGCTCACTTAAGTTAAATTAGATGTCTAAACTCTACTGGGCTATTTAGGGCTGTACTCAGAGAAAGCAGCACTACCAGAGATCATCATCCCCAAGACAAGGTGATGAATCCTGAAGGAATGTCTCTTTCTGTGTTTCTACTGACCAGAGACCTGTTTATTCTGGCTGACTCTATGTGAGGTGGCTTCCAGCTCCAGTGTGTAACCTAACAGTTTGTACCCACTTTCACTGCTTTTCCATTATACCGGCACTCAAGGTTATCAGTCTGTGGGATATTCAGCCTGTTCCAAAAAGCACTGGTGGTTCTGTCGCTGTTCCTGCCTCCTGGGCTGCAGGCTCCATCTGCCGATCTGGTTGTTATCATTAGATAATTCTCCAGTATCTCTTTGGTTGAAACTGACCCCTACATTTGCTGAAGTACCAGACAGGACTTCCAAGGCTCCCTCCTGGACCAGTGCACGTTTTCACTTTTGTCGTGTGTGTGTGTGTGTGAAGAGAACAGGAAAGCCAGCACACCTAGTGATTTGAACCACTTCCAGCTACCCTGGAGCTCCAGAAGACATGTGATTTTCGGTTAATCACATTCTGTTCTGTGCAGTGGGACTCTGCACCGCTGCCTCTCCCTGTAGCACATGGCACCCACTGACCTGGATGGAGAGGGCTTCATGTTTCTGTAACAAAACCAGGCTCTTCCCTCTGGGGTAGTAGCAGGTCACGGTCAAGTCAAGTGCACACAAATTGAGTTGTTGGTTCCTCCCCCAGACTTCCTTCCTGCAATTCTGCCTGTACCTGTCTTCAGGTTTCATGCAGCTTGCTGATCTGGGCACCTACCCTTTTTAACGCATTCTCTTACCAAAGCGCCTCAATTTGCAGGCTGGATCATCGAGATGTAAAGTCAATTGAGGCTTTACTTTGTAATTTCTCCTCCCCTTCTGAGTGCACAGGACTTAGAATGAAAGGCTGCTTTACGCTGGCAACAAAATTAAATCCAGTTGTGCCAACGTAACTAGCTGCATTTCAGGTTGTCATTCAAGAGGATATTTAGCAGATACAAAACTTACAGGACCCACCCTTCTGTTTGCATTTGGTGAGCCAACTTGTTTGTTTAAAAGTTACAGGCATGCCTGCATGCATTGACTGATGATGACTTAAAGAGTGGTAGGAGAAAGAGGAAGACAGTCAGAGGTGCCAGGGTCAATTTTTCAGCCGACTATCCAGGTTACTAAATTTGCATGCCCTGTAAGATCTACTGCAACCCATTGTCATGGTTTAGTTTGGATGGGTGGTCATGGGGTGCTTTCAGGCTTGATTGAATGATCTCACTGCTGAGACTGTATCGTGAGGCACTCACACAGGTGCTTGAGGAGGGGTTTGTAGAGTTGTCTACAAACACTTGTCTACAACGTGGCTAAAGGCTGCAGCTGTGATAGCCTTTGCAGCCCTAACTTGGTCCTTCTTATGTAGAGGGTGGTGGGTAGAGAAGGCATCATGCCTGCTCAGGTGGAGAGGGGCCATGCTTCCTTCCTACAGGGGTGGAGTTCACCGTGGACACTCTTCTGATCAAAGACAGCTACTCAACTGCTAGAAGCTGTTGGCATTGGAAGGAGCATGCTCAGGGTTTGTCCCCAGTTGCATTTGAGTCAGCGGGGCCAGAATTCCAGCGTCAGTGGGAAAAAGAGGCCTTACATGTGACACTGTAGTAGGGGATGGGGAAAGTCAAACCACCCCTTCACTTTTCAGAGAAAACTTTTAAGTATACTTGCTCCCTCCTTTCCCTGCATGCTTTTTGGTCTTAGCACCTTACAAAGACAAAGAAGCTATTTTTAGCAGAATGGTCATAGTTACGCTGACTGTTGCCTCCTTCACCTGAAAGCTTAATTAGAGTTAGGACAAAAAAATGTGTTACTGAACTTGCGTGTTCAAAGTTGTAATCCTTTAAGTATGTTTAGTGTTCTCTGAACCCTGTAATACTGTTTGAGATAAAAGGTATGTGTTATGAATATTTCTAAATATAAAATAGGATACATTTCTTTAAAAACCAAAAATCCTTATGGCACATTTTCAATATCAAGGTGCTTATTTTGCTCCGAAAAAAAAAGAAAGGAGAAAGGGAAATGAATTTACCTGAAGGAGTGTCCAATTGCTGTTTAACAGAGTTTTCTCACTGAACTTCCTACTGTGCATGTCATAGAGAGAAAAAGTCTACCCTGGCAAGTATCAAAAATACGATTTAGGTGCAGGAATCTCAACTACCAGCCACATTTTAAATATGAATATTTCTGCTATATGCCTAGAAAATTAAACAGTGGCTGGAAATATCCATGTTAAGCATTCGATATTAGTGGATAGGCAGAGCTACATGACTGTTTAAAAGTATTGGAATAAAAAGTGGTAAAATTTTTACTTTGCCCATTAAAATGTATTTTAAATTACAGATGCTTTATCTTAAGACTTAACCTGAAAGTACAGTTTCAGCATCTCCAGTAGTCTCAAAAGTGCCAGTAGCAAAAAGCAAGGCACCTTGCTGCGGAGGGGGTTCCCCGGCAGAACCTCTCATGATGAGCTGTGCCAGCAGCTGAGATTGCTGCTGCTCATCGCTCCAAGGACAGAAATCAAGATTTTCATTTCAAGCCCAGTAGGTGGCATCAAAAGATTTCTCTAAAATTCAGCGTTTGGGCATTCGTGCTCCAACCCTTGGCCACAACATGAACACAGTGCTTACACAGTGCAAATTCCAGGTAATCTGTCTCTTCCTCACAAGAAAGTTTTGGTTTGAACGCACTGTGACCCAAATGATGTGCCTGTGGTGTTTCTGTGCCTAGCACAGGATGTCGTATGTTATTAAGTGCACTACAGTTGCCTTCAGTAAACCAAAATGACTTGAAACTATATTTTTATTGCATTCATAACAGAAGTAATATTGCCAATTTTGGGGTTTTTTTCAGTGTTGTGACACTATAGGATTTTGCATGAATACTGTAGCAGGCATCAAGAATGTAAAACCCATTTTATATCCTCAAGGAGTAGATGTGCTTTTTTTAATTAATCTGTCACAACACACTGACAGAACATAGTTATGTCTAGAAAATAAGTATTTTCTAGTGTAGCTGCAGTCAAACCCATGTGATTCTCAACACAAACTGCCGAGGATGAAGGAGATCTTAGTGCTAGTGGGAGTATGGGAATGCAGTTATACCATTTCCCTCTGTCATTCTGCCCATGATCTTAAAAAAAAAAGCTCTTCAAAAAAACAGTGGCTTGGGCACTTCATGGTAAACCAGTAGGATTTCCTCTCAGGGGTGAGAAGGAGAGGGGAGGCAGTGGGAGCTCCCCTCCCCTCTCTCTTCGGCCATCGTGCCGCCGAGTCCCACGGCGGTTCACAGGGTGCAGCAGGCCATGAAGCAGAGCTGTCTGCCCCAGGGGCCTTTCCTGTATTGCTGCTACGTGTGTGGAGCCAGTGGTAGCTGCTCACACCAGCTACCGCCGTCCAACTGGTGTTGCGGGGCTTAGTTCAGGGCAAGAGTCGGTGCTGGGAATGCAGGGAGCTTGGTTAATCCATGCATCTGTAGAAGGCATTGAAGCAAAATAGCTGCTGGTCTTGAAAGTCACACCCAGCCTTGAAGTTGCTCCCCACGGGCAGCCCAAACTTGCAAACTCCTTGTAGCTTTTCAGTGCTGCGGTTCCTCTTCTTTCACCGGAGATCAAATGCGTCGCGGAAAAGGAGAGGGGAGTTGTTGGTGCGGTACGAGAAAGAAGAGCATGCAAAATCTGGCTGATAGCTGAGGATCGAATAAGGAAACTTGGAGGAAAGTCCCAGTTCAGCCTGAGACAGCTGGCTCAGCAGAACAGGCAGGGACAGATCCATGATGCTGCGCCCAGCTGGATGGTTCGTTGTCTCTCAGTAGGTAGCGGTTCTGATCCACACGCTGGATAAACCTGCTTCATAGCCAGCACAAATGCAAGAAAGGAGGTAACTTAGCTACCTCGTGTCGATGAAAGAAAATGGAATTGGAGCTCAGCTTCTGGGGAAAAAAAAAAAAGTTATGCTCCTTGCTCTCCTTTTTATTGAGCTTCAAAGGGTTTATATAATTGCATGAAAACAAATAAAAATGTTTTCTCTGCTCCTTCTGAACTATTTCTTCTGTGCTTAACCTTCAAAAGGAAACAAAACGTCCAGGAAAAACAAATTCCACTCATCATGATTTTGAAGGCACAGAACATTTGAGGTCGATAGAAGGACCTTCAAAAACCTGGTTCCTGAGATGTTTGGACAGAAACGGTTACAAAACAAATTCTTACAACAGCTCCAGCGACAGAGCAACTCCAGCTTAGGGAGGGCCCGAACTGCTGGCTTACGAACGACACTCGGGGTGTGACTCTTGGGTAAAGCCACTGTAATTATCCTCCTGCTATGGATGAGGATGTGGAGGCAAGTGACCTCCTCAAGGCCTCTCAGAAAAGCAGAGCTGCTTAATCAAGTTGGCAGCAGCAACTCCAGAGACTGAATATAGTTCTTTTGGGACTCCCTAATATCCTTTACATAAGGTCTTGCTGCTGAGTGAAATTAGCCTAAGGCATGACATCGCTCCTACCTGTGAGGTTAAGCAGTAGTGGGAAGGAGGGTGTGGAGACCTTTTCCCTTTCCCAGTGTCTCTGAGTAACACCCAGGGGAAAAAACCCAAAAAAAAACCCAAAATACCCAAAACCTAAGAGTGTGGAACAGTGAAAAATGAATGAAAATAGGGAGAGTAGACTAATAACCTCATTAAGTAACGGCACATGATTACAGAGAGCTGTAATCAGTCGATACTCTCACAGTATACGATCGCTGCCCAAGGCTCTGAGTGAAAGTTTCTGTGCACAGCCTGAAATTGTTCTCCTCTGCAGCACTGGCTGTCTTAATTGTTTAATTAATGGATTCATTAGATCCCAACATTACTAGGAAAAGGATATTGACCTCCTGACCAATCACAATTAAAATGTAAACACCACTTATTCAAGACATTGGTTAGCCATCTATTTAAGCAGCAGCAGAGCATAAAAACCAGCTTGCGTTTTGGGGATTTGGCCCACTTCACCCACAGGACGTGGACGTTAGAGAGCGTCACAACAACTGCAGGCGGAGGCCAGCTTGCAGCATTACCTACAATTACAGCAGCATTTGCCTGGTTATTAAGATTATGACCAGCCTGGAAACACAATCCTCCACTGAATCAACAGCAAGACTCCCGCTGACTTCACTGGAGTTAAGATTTCACCCTGCACCATCACTAAGCTCAACAGTGAGGAAGTGTAAATAAATTCTGCGGGTGTACCAAGAACAGCCTGGTTGAAGAGGGGTGCTGTGGAGAAAAAAACAGGGAGTTTTGCCTCCCTTCTGTCCCTTGTCTTGTTGGAAGGGACATCACCGTACGATGATGGCATACTTCAGCTATTGTCATGTTGCTTGATACACAGCTATGAAGCTATTTCAGTGTCCCAGCTCGTGATTTTTGAGTGGCTGGTGTCCTCATGGCAGACCTTCTGTTTGGAAACTTGAACAAAAGCCTTTGGCATGTGTCATTGAAGCTTTTATGTCCAGATCATTGTATTGCAGCTCCCCAGATTAGATGGGCTGAGTTGGAAGCACAGAGTTGTCTCTTGTAAGCCAAAATGCAAATTTTGGCTTATTTGTGTATCTGAAGGCATTTTAGCTGGCTGTATTCACCCTGATTTCCTCAGTAGGACAAAATATTCATGTTGTGGGCTCTCAGCAAACTGGAGGAAATGCTACAGGAAAATGTAGCATCTTTTAGTTGTGTCAAGGTCTGAATCAGATTTGTTGTTCAAGATCTTGCAGTCACCTCAGACTGCTGATCACTGTTAGGGTAGGGAGAGGTTTAATGACTGCTTGTGCTATTGTGTGGGCTGCTGTCATTTGCCTTCAGCTCTGCAGAACTGAGGAAAACCTAGAGGTATCCACACCAGCTCTGGCGGGGAAGTCTAGAGATTTGTCCTCCCGTCACCTCTCACTCAACGCTCCAGCCCCTGGGGACTAAATGGCTTTCAGCCTCCTAGAGCTCGGCATGGTTCTCCAGCTTCCCAGTTGTCCTGCGTGAATGGCTGCTGCCTCCTTTACTGCAGGACTTCATCAGCTGAGGCTTTTGGTTAACTCCCATAGATCTGCCTGTCATTCTCGGTCTGGGCACAGCAACTCCAGAGGACATGGTCCTGTCTCAGGTGTCAGGATGTACAGCATGGATAGCATGGGCTTTTGGAATATATTCATATTAATAATTTGCAGCAATGATTTCACAAGGAAACTGCTGAGAAGAGCTCCTCATCCTGTAAGAAGGACCATAGCCACATCATAAACGGGGAAACATCCTAGTTCCCGTGAATATGTTCTATGATTCTATGATTCTATAATATATTTTCTGCTGTAAAAGCAAAGCGCTTTCTGTACCCCCAAAGACAGCAAAGCTGGGCAAACACCGCGACCATTCACTAGAGACCGTGGTACCCGCGTTGCACAGAACACAGATGAGGTAGCAGAACGCCACTTACGTCCCTTGTAGTCAGCATGGGAGGGGAGACAGTACAGTACGTGAAGTTTTGAAGCCTTTTGGACTTCGCTGGTGTGTTTGACACCATCAGGAGTAGCCCACAGAAGTAGGGAAAAGTATCAAGCAGTCACCTCAGGGATTAGAGCTGGCAGAGCATTGCTGTAATCAGCAGTGCTTAATCCCCTGTTTTACTCAATTCCTCAGTGTTCAAATGATTTTTTTGTTTGTTTGTTTGTAATGGTAGGCTGCTAGCAGGCTGAGAGGCATGAAGGCAAAAAGACTGAGAGACGGGCTGTTTGCTATTTTATCCATTGCAAACCAGAAAAACATGAGTGCTGTAGTAAATTTTCATCCCAAATAGGTATGGACATTAAAAAGTTTGCACTTAGACCAGAGAGTTGCTTCTGTAACATCTCCAGGTCTGCCAGTCTCTCACCTTCCTGAGAAACTATTTGTCATTCCTGTTTCTCATGCCTATTTGTCATTCCAGTTAATGACAAACTGGGACTTGGTGCCTGCTTGTGTCCAAGTTTCTCATGGTACCATGTCTGTCCTGACCTGGGTCTCTGACTCTGCCTTTGGATGTTTCCCCAAAAGAGCGGGCTGGGACTGCTGCATCTCGTTCCCAGAAATTTACTGTCACCAGGGTGATGGGGGATAAAAGCAAGCAGCCACCGTGTTTGCTTAGCTCCAGCAGTAAGAGGGAGCCAAAATGTTGGTGTTTAATGGCCAGCAGAAGGTAGTAATTGATTAGGAAAAGCTCACCCTGCTGCCACCCTTGATCACATAGCTCTTCTTGACTGCAAGGGTCTCTGCAAAGTTCTCTGAATTGTACATGAACCCTCCTGAGGTAACTTTTTTCCTATCAAAGGCTGAATGAAAATGTCAAGTCAGTTGTAGGAACTGTTTTTTCTAGGCACTTCTTCTTTCTTTCCACAGGCCACAGCAATCTCTTACTGTGCAATTATTTCTTCACGGTCTCAGGTTGATGGTTTAAACTCCCCTGTAATAAATGGTTTAAGATGCCAGAGCACAGGTTGGTACCAGGTTGGGCTGCTGTCCCCTCGGTGTCCTGTGCAAGGGCTCTCCTGTGAGCCCGTCTCAGGTGAATAGCTGGCTGTGGGCAGCACAGCTCATGTGAAGGCAGCAGGCCGGGATGTGGCAGAGGGTGAGGGGCAGCTGGAAAGGAGCCGGCCCACCACCAGACGTCCCTGCCTGCCTTCTCCAGGAATGGCATCATCGAAACAACGTCCCCCAGCTGCTGCTTATCCCCTCAGTGCAGCCTGGCAGAGCGTGGGGGTGCCCATTGCTAGCACCATAGGGTAACGGTAACACCCTTCGCCCCCTATTTTCCTTCAGGCTATGTGGGTAAAACTTGATGTAAGAGGCAGGACGAGGCACAGTGGTGGTGTCATGTGTTTAGCTCTGTTTTAAGCACGTGCTACCAGCATTTGTAGTCTTGTCATTATGAAATGCACAGTAGTTTTCTATCTACTTGTTGCTGTAAACTGTACAGTGCTGGAAAGCACTGCCCTGAGTAGGAGGAAAAATACAATAGTAGCTTTTGACCCGTTTTCATTTTTGCCACCTACGACACAAGACTTTTCTGACACAGCGGTCCAGCTGTTTTAGCATTTCTTAAAGTTTTCATCCCCTGGCAGTGTTTAAGGCAATAGGCTATTCTGGTTTTCATTACCAAGAAAGCCAGTGGTTGTCACAGCACAGAAAGCAGCAGAGAATTACCAGAGAAGAATCCTTTGGATTGATAGGAAGAGTAAGGCGGTTTATCAAGCCGTGGGAGCATCCCTCCTCACGTGCTCCATGGCAGAAACCTGCTTGTTCCAGACCAAGTGCTTGTTTCCAGCCATTGAGCTCTTTGTGAAGGTGAGCATTTTAAAGCAATCCAACAGCAATGTTTGTTTATGGACGACTTTCTACTGTATTTGAGATTCATTTGATAGTGTTGAGAAAGGTGAAAGAGCAAGCAGAACTGGTTTTGTTAGTGGGTGTTGTTTGGTTTTAAGATCTGCAAACCTTAATGAACTAAACTATTAGCTAAGTCAATGATGCACCTGGTTCTGTACTTCTGCACCCTTATGTTTAATCTTAAGTTTTAAAACTGCTCTTTAGGAGAATCCTCTAAAGGGCTTAAAAATTAGACCTCTGAGCTCTTCCAACAATGTTGCATGAAGTCTTGCTTAACCAATAGCAACTACACAAGACTTTGCCTCATTTTAATGAAGCCTCTTAACAAAATGCAATGCAGAGTACATGAGAGCAACACTTCTGTGGCCACACGTATGGTGAGTTGCAGCTCTTGTGCTTTACACTGACACCTGATGATTCGCTTAGCCAAAAAGGAAAGGCAGGCATCACAGGGGCACACAGAAAGAGAGCTTACGTAACTTGGATATGGCCACGTTTCAGTCTTAAAAGTGGGAGCCTTGGGTCTATAATGAGGAGGGAATAGCCAGGGGGATGCGGCGCTCGTGCCTCATTAGTCCTCAGTTCAGCAAAGCTTGGAGATGGCTGTGTTCAGCTGGAACAAGGCTACTGCCTCATTTCCCTCCTTCTCTGGGGCCCCCCCAGTTGTCTAGTTTAAAACTATTAATTATCTGATTTATTCTGTTTATTCCCTTAAGTGCTTTTGATGTTACATCTCAATTTATGCTGGCGAATCTCTCTCTTTCCTGTGATCGTAAACTGATTTAAACTTATTTTAATCTTGCAGTGGCTTAGGTAGACTTATGTTCACATAGGCAAATGAGGTGGTGTCATGGTTTAACCCCAGCCAGCAACCAAGCACCATGCAGCTGCTTGCTCACTTCCCCCCACCCCCTGCCCCCAGCAGGATGGGGGGAAGAGAATTGGAAGGGTAAAATTGAGAAAACTTGTGGGTTGAGATAAGAACAATTTAATAATTGAAATAAAATAATAATTTCTAATTAAAAGGAAAATAACAAGAGAGAGAAGTAAAACCCAAGAAAGACAAGTGATGCAAATGAAAACAATTGCTCACCACCAGCTGACCAATGCCCAGACAATCTCTGACAAGCAGCCCCCTGGCCAAGTTCCCCCCAGCTCTATATGCTGAGCATGATGTCACATGGTCTGGAATATCCCTTTGGTCAGTTGGGGTCAGCTGTCCCAGCTGTGTCCCCTCCCAGCTCCTTGTGCACTCCCAGCTACTCACTGGTGGGGTGGGGTGAGAGGCAGAAAAATCCTCGACTCTGTAAGCATTGCTTGGCAGCAATGAAAACATCCCTGTGTTATCAACACATTTCCAGCACAAATCCAAACCATCGCCCCATGCCAGCTACTGTGAAGAAAATTAACTCTACCCCAGCCAAACGCAGCACAGGTGGAGGAGAAGGAACTGTTGTGACTTCAAGTGTGTTTTCTAACTTACGGCAATATTTACTATGCATTTTAATGAAAAACTTCATCTCCAAGATGACAGGATTCTTCATCATATCTATGTGCATGTTTGGAGAAGGATATAAAGCAACTTTGCATGACAATACAGATCAGTAGAGATGAGTAACATGCTATATGCACTCGTAGCAGATCTGGGTTTTCTGCTTTCCTACTGCATCTGCCATAAAGGTTGCTATCATCACAGATGTATGCATAACTTCTATTTTTTGTAATTGTAGGCTGGCAGTGATGGGGAAAGCATTGGAAATTGCCCGTTCTCTCAGCGTCTCTTTATGATTCTGTGGCTAAAAGGTGTCATATTTAATGTCACAACTGTGGATTTGAAAAGGTGAGATTGTAACCGGGGTTCTCATTTTCAGAACAAATTTTTCAGAAATGTGGTTTTAAAGGGTGACTCTCTTCAGGTAGATTTGAAATGCACACCGTGCCTTGGCATTACACTAACAGTCTCAATGTCCTATTCCTCTTTAGGATTCCCCAGTATAAAGTGGACTAACTCCTGTGAAGCAGCTGAGATTTTAATCTGTTTGGCAGTAGGTCTCTGTAACATGAGACAGAGGTTTTTGGGGGGGTTTTTTAAGCATTTCAGAGCACATTCCAATATGGGCTAGCAAATTCTCACACCACCGGTATGGGGCAGCTGGCTAAGGTTTATTTTGTAAGAAAGATGTAGAGCAGCCTGCTATTTTAATGGTGAAATGGTTCTTAGCAATTAAGTGTAGAAATCGGTAACGTGGTTCCTGTTGCCATTAGCCCCATCTCTTTTCCCCCATTAGAAAGCCTGCCGACCTGCAGAACCTCGCCCCGGGCACAAACCCCCCCTTCATGACGTTTGATGGCGAAGTGAAAACCGACGTCAATAAGATCGAGGAGTTCTTGGAAGAAAAGCTAGCGCCGCCCCGGTACTGTGCTCCTGACCACTTCCCTCACTTTCAGCCCCTCACGGCCCTCGATGGGGGTCTGTGACCAAATCCCTGCGGGTTTGGCGGGTCCGGCCCTTGATGCGCCGATGCACGCGTGCTGACTGCATGTGGGAGACTTGGTGGGGCTGGACCGGCTGCTGCGGTGGAGCTTGCTGGGTGGGTAACTGGCACACAGCAGGGTCCAGCGGCTCTTCCCACCTCTCCCTAAACCTCGCTGTCCCACCAGCAGCAGCATCGTGTCCCTCTCCCATACACCCTCTCTCCCCCAGGACAGCAGCCGCCCTCTGCGGCACCCCCCTTCGAACCTGACTTACACCAGGCAAGCAGCGACTTACCTACACTTTTCCCTTCCCATCTCCCTCCGGCAACCACAGCTGCTGGACCAGCCACCCTGAGCTCGCTCACGCAGCAGCGGGCCGGGCGAGGAGGCTGGGAGGAGCAGCAGCGAGTGCGAATAGGGACTTTTCCTCCACTCCTACCCACGCCAGGAGCCACGCTCTGCGCAGCCTCAGCTCCAGTGGAGCGGGACTGGGGGAGGCACTAGGCTGTTTGGGCGGTATCTGCAGCCAGTAACAGTTGTCTCCCATCTCCCGCATGGAGGTGAGCCACATGGTTCAACTATGGTTTAAATTCGCACTTGCTACGTGATTTTTGGTTTGGGGTGGTTCCATATATTGTGACGCTGCAGTGTAAATAACGTATTAGCGGAGATGAAAACAAAGGCTAGTCCTATAAGTTCTTTTTGTTTAACTCCTCAGGTATCCCAAACTTGCACCGAACCACCCTGAGTCTAACTCGGCAGGAAATGATGTGTTTGCAAAATTCTCTGCGTTCATAAAGAACCCAAGAAAAGATGCTAATGAAAGTACGTGCTGCAGCCCTTTTCATCGTCCCTGGCAGCTACTGGATGAAATTAGAGCTATACAATTTTGGCCCACTGTGCTGGAGAGATCCCATTTACAGCTCTGGTTAAACAGTTATTTTCCAGGGCATAAAGGCTGTGGAAATCTGTGCCCATTCGCTCTCTTATTTGAGGACTCCCCAAGATAGTTTACGCAGACGCTGCTGTCAGCGTGGGAGCATCAACTCCCGCTCCTCCTCGTTTCTTCAGCACTCAAGCCCATAACACTGCACCTTCCCTACAGCTCTGCTGAAAGCACAGCCTGCTGGCACCGAGACCTGACCTTCCCTCACCGTCTCTGCAAAGGATGACGCTAGCCCCATGGCACAGCCCTAAAGCAGGACCCTCACTATCACCACGCATTAACTCACCGCAGCCCTCCAGCTCCCAGCCCTATCCCTCTTTGCTGTTCCCCTCTCCCCTCTCCACGATGGCACTGGGGCACCACCAGCCTACAAACCGCCCCCCGCCAGCTCCTGCTGCGCCGACCCCGTGCCTGTGCGCTCAGTCGAAAGCCCAGGACTCATGGGCTCCCTGTGCACCCCAAAGTGGCATCCCAGTGGCTCGCCATCGTGGCCCCCAGCGTTGCTGCCTTGCCTGTGGGCTGGCACTTGCCCAGTGGCTCCCAAGGCGAGGGTCAGTGCGAAGGCAGAGGCGCTCTGCCAAGCTGCTCTGCGAAAGCACACCCCGCAGGGGTGTTTGAGGAGCCATTTCTGGTAACACAGCCCCAGTCTGTTTTTTTCTCAGAACCCCCTTTAGCTACTTAGAGCTCTTATCCCAGCATTAAGTTTTAAGCTTAGGATAAAGGAATTGCAGGAGTTGGCGTGGCCGGGCATCTGCGAGCTGGGTTGGTGCCAGGAGACAGGATGCAGGAGTCGCCTTTCTGCTTGGTGTCAGAGAGACCTTGGTACAGGCTTGAATGACCTTTTTATTGTCTTAACCTAGATTTGGAAAAATCTTTGCTTAAAGCCCTGAGGAAGCTGGACAACTATTTAAATAGCCCCTTGCCTGATGAAATTGATGCTTACAGCACTGAGGAGATCACTGTTTCCAGCCGGAAATTCCTGGATGGAGATGAGCTCACCTTAGCGGATTGCAACCTCCTACCAAAGCTCCATATAATCAAGGTTTGCATTTGCATTTTAGCTTCCTGAAGAGAGGGGGGGGAACACAGAAGCTCAAGTCCTTTTCTCAAAGGCAGAGGAATCCTTTATGTGTTCTGAGGCCATGCAGCAGCTGTGCAGGGACACTGGATGCTAATGCAGAAGCCCATTTCATTACGGCACAGCCAGGCAGATCCTCAAGCTGACGACTCCGGAGCTAGAATGTCTGGTTTTATATCTGGGCTGCGACTGCACTCGCTCAGCCTCACAAGTATGAAATGAGTGCTGCAGTCAGTGCTACAGAGAAGTGTTTTGATTTGCATTTCATACTCAACAAGCCATGGACCGGTAAGGTTTAATTATTGTGTCCCTGCCAATTGAAGAAGCCAGCAAAAGCTGAAATTCAAACTCATCTCTCCCACCTTTAATCCAAAACTCTTGCTTTGCTGAATGTCACCACTAGTACCAATAATGCTGGCAGGGTAGCCACCACCTTCCAGCCAAGCTCCCAGCCTCTTCTGGCAGGGCTGTGGAGCATCCACACACCCCTAACAGTCCTGGTGACCGACACATCTGGGTGTTGTCACAGCCTGTCCCTGGGCGACTCTGGAGCCAGCCAGGCTCTGGAAAAGAAATGGCCACACTGGAATTCATTTGATTTTGCAACAAGCAAGGTCACTTCAGAAAGTTTCCTTTTTGACTGCTATTTTGTTAGAGGAAGAGAGGATTGAATTGCTTTCTGACACCTCCACGAGTGACAACTTTCCCCAGAGACGCCCTGGTTGAACCTTTTCC
>NW_010254666.1:0-17629 GCF_000690775.1 Eurypyga helias | reverse complement strand
TCTTTCCCACGCCCACGCCAAGCTCAGGCACAGAGAAGCTCGCGAGGTAGCGTGGGTCAGCAAGGCCAATACAGGGAGAATCACCTTATGTCAGGTGAATGTCTGCAGGACGAGGAACCTCACGCCATCCTTGCTGGCCAACGGGGAGGGATTAGGCACCAGCTGGTAGTTGTTTTCCCTAACCATTCACCATTTAGTGTTTTAATTCAAGTTTTCCCTTTCTGTTGCAGTGAAAGTATCCAAGTGTGGGCCAGTTTATTACTGTAAGATTATTCTGTTAGTTCTGGTTTAGGCTACCTCCTTTGCTGTTTTAAGCTGCATCTCTTCCAGGTGTGGTCTACTGGTCCACACAGCTCTGCACAGCTCTGGCAGAATATTTATACCAAGTAAATCCTTTTAAGTGAGTTGGCTCGTTAGCTAGCTTTCTTCATCCCATGCCATTGTCTTTCTTTTTTTGGTCTCTCCTCCCCCTTTCCCCCTACATTGCACATAAAGACAGACTTACACACTGAAAATTAAAAATGTGCATAAAGAGGAGATTTGGTTTTTTTTTTTTTTTTTGCAGATCGTGTGTGTCATAATATTCTTCTTTTCTTTTTATAAAAGGTCGTTGCAAAAAAGTACAGAAATTTTGATTTTCCACCTGAAATGACAGGGATTTCAAGATACTTGAACAATGCGTATGCAAGAGATGAATTTACAAACACTTGTCCTGCTGATCAAGAAATTGAGTATGCGTATTTGGATGTTGCAAAGAGAATGAAGTAAACAGAAGATGCCTCCGTTCTTCATCACTTCTGAGATATAGACGGACACCGGCCAAGGTGGGAGGGGAGAAAAAGCCAGCCTACTCTCTGCGGTGTAATTTTAAGTTCTACTACTGGCCAATCCTTGTTTTATAATGATTGTATAGCATTATTTGCTCATTCTTAAATTATGTATGTGTATGTTTGCGTGTCTGTACAGACAGACGCACACATGAACGTCTCCTGTGTGCTGCAAGTTAAAGGCATCGGTCACTGTTGAAGCGTCTGCTGAAGGCAGGGAAACGGTGTGGGTCACACAATTATAGCGACATTGCATACTAGTGACTTAAGCGAAATAGCCCTGTTTCTAACACACATTTAACCTGTCATTATTGCTGCCTCTGACCTCTGTTTCACAGTTGTTGCCAAACTTCATGGTTACTGGGAGGGTTTCTGTTTGCTTCTCTGCAAGCCTCTGAGGGCTGCAAGCCAGCAGCTGGTGCCCATGAGCACCCTGGCTAACCCAGGAGAGGGGCCAGTCTGTGGTGGGACTACCTGACTTCCCAGAAGCCCTCTCCTCTCTGCTAGAGACCTGCAGGGCAGGTCGATGAAGAACAGCTCCTTTTCACATTGCTTGAGTCATCTTTGGTATTTAACTAACTAAAGTAATAAGGATTCCTGC
Source organism: Eurypyga helias (assembly GCF_000690775.1). NCBI lineage: Eukaryota > Metazoa > Chordata > Aves > Eurypygiformes > Eurypygidae > Eurypyga > Eurypyga helias. The sequence goes on along the minus strand of NW_010254666.1, from coordinate 16,201 downwards.
CTTCTCCTCGCTCAGGGCTGCATAACCCATCAAACTTCCCTCCTGGTGCTCCCAGAGAGAGGAACACAGACTGTCACTGGCCTACGGACTATTTAACAATAGGTATTTGACAAGGGAAGAGGGAGAGACCTAGTTGTGACTGCAGACAGAAGAAATGGGTGAACACCTGTCCCTAGCTACTGATCTTTCTTTGTCATCCTTCCATGACTCCCATTTGGTTCTGGAAAGCACAGATGAGGACTGGGTCTAAGTAAGAAATAGTCCTTCTAAACTTCCTTTTCCTGGTTGAGCTCCAGCCTATTGGCTTTCCCAGGGCAGCTGTTAGGACTTCGCTGCTGAGGGCTTTGCAGCAAGGTATCAGACAGGTATCTGTCAGGAACAAGGCAGATCTACCTCCTGCCTTAGGCGGGGGATGGATTAGATGTGCCCCTCCAGCCTTGCCTGAGCCTGAGTTCCAGGTAGCCAGGGCGGGTGAGAAACACCTTCTAGCCTGACGTCAGGGAGCGAATGACCAGAGACGTACGGGCTGTGAAAAGTGACGCCCACGGCTGCTTTCTGCTGAGCAGGCCCTCAGCAAATCCTTCGGAGTAAAGGGTGCAAGGCTTCAGTCATAGGGGGCACCTGGAAGTTTCCTCTGATGGATTTTGCCTGTATGTACAAAACAGATGTGAAAATGGCTAAAAATAGCCTTTGTAGCATCTATAGCCACAAAAAGACTGTTATAGACTAGTCATTCATCCTTGCCCATGTCAAACACATGCTTGCTTTTTAACAAAGCATTACTTAACAGTAATAGTTGGTGTCAGAGATACTGTGTCTGCGGTGTCTTCGTCTTACACGCCACACGGTCCTGATGCAAACGTGCTATCATCACAATCATTTGTAAGTGGCGTTAAACGTGCAGTTTTAGCTTGCCTTTACAGAAACCAGGCACAACACCTTTCCCACTCACCCCCTCGATTGTGAACTCTCATATTGGGGTTGATAGCTGAGCAGTCACTCATCACATATGACTAACTGTTACTTTGTATTTTCAAATACATACGTATATATAAAATATATAAAAAATGAAATCTATATACTCTTTTCATATGCCTTACAAATTTAAATAGAAAATATACAAATTCATAAGTAATTTGTACAGCGTTCTGTCTTTATTTCCTTGGTAATTTCCTGGTAAGGTGCATTGCAACAGTGTGGCCTGGATTTTAAGAAATAAGAGGTAAAACTTAACCCAGCTTTGATTTTGGAGGAATCACGTTTCTCACACCTGCAGTGAGATTTTGGGAACAATACATCCTGGCTGTGTCCACTACTGCTGGATGAAAAACCGAAGGGCCACCATGTAATCCTCGACCGCCGAGCCACCTAGCGCAAACTGTCCCACACCCACGCTGGTTTGGGGCTGACCACGTTTGTAACTGTTCGGCCTTGGGGAGATCCACTTGGGATGATCCAGGGACTGTCCACACTGCTCAACAGCTCTCAGCAATCCAAATCCGTGAGCCTTGTTCACTTCTCACTATACATACAGTTACAGCTGTTTATCATAAATAAATAACAAGAGACCCTGGGCTATTCTCTGGCCCTGAGGGCACGTAGCAACGATCGGTTCACATCCCTACAGCTCTTTTCTACCTCCTGGAAACAGGGTGGCCGCGTTGGCTGTGGAGAACAATACCTATCATCTCCAAATCATGCCTGGACGTTGGTGAGAGGGATGCTCTCTGGCACAGGTCAGAGTATTTATAACACAAGTCTTGACGGCGGTGAAGACAAATGAAAACGTGCTTGTGAAAGCACCAGAAGCAGCAGAAAAAACAAGGGTTAAAAAAAAGGAATAGGTGAATCTCTACGGGGCACTGCAGAACTAAATACATTCAAAGGATCTGATGGCAAGAAGGCAAAGAACAAACTGAAGCCTCAACCCAAGGTAAAGAGATGAGGAGTAATAGGAGGGCAGCACTAAACCAACCTAATAAAGAAAACATCAAAACAGTGGGAAGCAGGGATTTTCCCCTTGACTTTAAAGATCCTGACAGTTCCCCAGGGAGTGCAAAAGGCACATCCAGAAAACAGTTTGTTGTCACCCGTGGAGAATCTAAGAGCTGTGCCGCAACCCCACAGCCGGCAGCATTGGTCTGCCACCTCTCACACAGACCACCTGGGTGGGTGCCTGGGTGTGGGTGACCCATGGGACACCAAAAGCGAGTAAAATACCTGCCATTTAGAATAAACATCACCCTTCTCTTCCATATGCTCCCACAATGGCTTCCTGCCACTGGGCCCATGGTAACAACTTCCCTGTGGCCTGGACCTGCCTGCTTTTCTATCCCAAACAAAGCACCCATGTCCACATCCGGAGCCGGCTGCAGCTCAGGAGCTGGTGTGCCGGGGCTCAGCGGCAGCCCATCGCCATTCGTCCTTACTGACTGAAAAGGTCAAGAGCTGTATCTGCCTGAAATGCCACGTGGCTTTGAGTTATGCCACTGTTTATGGGTTATAGACACCCTGAAACATCTTTTTTGCTTCCAGATCATTAATTTAACCACCCTTGCCCTGTTTTCTTTGCCTACGGCTTCATCCAGCACTGCACATCCAGCACTACCAAATGAAGGGAAAAAAAGCCTCAGACACTCAGCAAACAGAGGTTTTGGGGGGTTTTCCTTAAAATATGGCATTGCTTGGAGCCGATTAATTGATTAAATGCTTGTGACCACTGATAGTTTTGAAAGTTAATGTTTTGTGGTTCTCTTACTTCTCTTACTCATTCATGGCTCCAGCCCTCCATGACAGATTGTTGAGCGCACACAACGCTACCTAAACCAGGACATTATTGTTGGTGTTTGCACGTTTCTGGCAACACAGGGAGCGGATGTGGGTAGAGAAGTCACAAAAATGACCCAGCATACCAGAAAACTGCAGTCACTTTATTTGACCTGGGATGGGGTGAGTTAAGTGTCTGCAAAATCCCACAGCAAATGAATCTGCATCTGCTACACGTTTTGAGTGTACACCAAATGAATCTCTACCTTCTATGCATTTTGAGTGCCTGAGTCCAGCCCTTCTTAAAACACATTATTTTATGAAAATACCTTTGTCTACAGTTGAGTTTTTCTATTGTTAAAAGACTATTGAAAGAAACAACTTACTGGAGAAGAAATCAGATGAGATAAAGGGAGAGAGAAAGCAAGTTGTGCTGTTAATAGTATCACCAGCTGTCTGAGCGGCCTTGATGTGCAATAAGGCGTAGTATCTGCGTAGACACAAATTTGTAGTGCTCGATCCCACGCCAGGTCAGAGATCATGTTCCATTAATTAAAGGCATGTTTGTGGAGACACAGCTACTGATTACCAAATGCTTATTAGCACATGTAGCGTTTTGTGTGGTGTTGCTTGTACAAAAGATGGTTTTATTATACTACCATTTTAAATACAATTTTTTACATTTCGCTTTTCATTACTATTCCTCGTCTGTGTCAACATGCTATTTGTTTGAGTATAAGCAAATATCTACATTTTGGAAGTTCAAGTCAACAGAAACTATCCATGGCATGGTAGAACCTCGACTAGGTTAGCAAAGATCCCTCTCAACCAGCCACCCCAAGTGCTGATATCACCCCATCACTGTCAGCCTCCCAGATACCCCCATGGACCCTTACGAGCTACCCAAAGGCTCAGAGGAGTTCTGTGGATGCTCACCATGGCTGTACTGACCACGCACAGGAGCTACTGCCTACAAACTGAGTTTCCTGGAGAGATCCTGAATACCTGGTAGGGCTGGGAGAGCAGAGGTTTGCCACACAGCTCACAGCTGTGCTCTGCAGTCAGCAGCCTTAACCAGTACTGTATTACTGAACTGCTCTCAGTTGGCTCACATGACAAAGACCCAAACATAGGACCTGCTCATGAGCTATGGGATAACCAACCCAGTGGATTTCTCTAACGTGTGGCTCAGACCAGCATTCAGTTTTCCTGCACTAGCAAAGTACAAAGAGAAGGAGAAAGCATTTTCCAGGTCCTGGCCTAAATTGGACTCATGCTGATTGAAACATTTTTATTGATGAGAGGAATGCAAACAGAGAAATCTGTTCTGGAAACAAACTATAGGAAAGAGGAATCTTATTTCAAAATTTGAAAGTTGTTCAACTTCTTGATTAAATCAATCCAATGAACTGAAATAAAAATAAATGTTCCTTCTCAAAAACTGAGGGCATTTATTTTTCTTGGATGTCTTTCTTCTATTATTCCCTTCCCTTTTGTTTTTTCCAGTGATGAGAGGGGAAAAATGAGAGCTAGAAGTGTTGGAGAAGAATAAAGACCACAGAATATCAAACCTTAGTTTTCTACTCAAGATTAAAAAGTAAAACAAGAACTAAACTGAACAGGCTTATTCAGCCTGGAGAAAAGAAAGCTTCAGGGAGACATAGCACCTTCCAGTACCTGAAGGGGCTACAGGAATGCTGGAGAGGGACTTTTTACAAGGGCCTGTAGTGACAGGACAAGGGGTAATGGGTTTAAATTGAAAGTGGGGAGGTTTAGATTGCATATCAGGAAGAAATTCTTCCCAGAGAGGGTGGTGAGGCACTGAACAGGTTGCCCAGAGAAGCTGTGGATGCCCCATCCCTGGAAGTGTCCAAGGCCAGGCTGGGTGGGGCTTTGAGTAACCTGGTCTAGTGAAAGGTGTCTCTGCCCATGGCAGGGGGGTTGAAATTAGATGGTCTTTAAGGTCTCTTCTAACCCAAACCTTTCTATGGTTCTAAACCTGTATCTTCTTTTGTTGAAATATATTTGAAAAGCTGCTTTCATGTAATGTTTTGTTCTTCATTTTGCAAACATCAGGATCAGCACCAAGCTATAAAGATTTCACTCCTCTTAAATGATCTGCAGCGAAGAGAAGAGGTCTCTAGAGGTAAAAACTCTGCTGCTACTTTGCCTATAGGAATAATTACAGAACAGAACTTTCAGCTCACCTCATTGTAGAGCACTGAAATAGTTGTAAATTGCTCCAGGTAATGAAGCCACACTCACGAGAGCAGGTAGAAGGGGTTGCACCTTCCACAAGTTGCAAGGAGGATGTCGCATGTAAAATCCCCTGGACGCAATGTGCAGGCTCTGTATCATAGAATCACAGAATCGTTTGGGTTGGAAGGGACCTTCAAGACCATCTAGTTCCGGCCCCCCTGCCATGGGCAGGGACACCTTCCACTAGACCAGGGTGCTCAAAGCCTCATCCAGCCTGGCCTTGAACACTTCCAGGGATAGGGCATCCACAGCTTCTCTGGGCAACCTGTTCCAGTGCCTCAGCACCTTCTCCACGAAGAACTTCTTCCTGATATCTAATCTAGACCTCCCCACTTTCAATTTAAACCCGTTACCCCTTGTCCTGTCAGTACAGTCCCTTATAAAAAGTCCCCTCCCAGCTTCCTTGTATCCCCCACACGTAACTGTACTGCAGCAGGTAGGGTGTTACAAGCCCCTCTGCACCTAAGGATGCCTGAGCTAACAGGCTGCAAGGTGAGGTGCCTACACAGGAAGGGTATTTGTTACCATACCTTGCAAAACGGATGGGAAGTCCTACCATTACATCAATACGAGCCCCCTTGAAGGTTGCTCCTCTGCTGGCATCAGAAAAATCTCCTCTGACAGAGCTCACATCACTATGGACGTGAGTGAAACTGAAAGCTTTTCCCCACCTCTCCCCTCCTTCTCCCATCTGATTCCAGGTAAAGCACGTACCTTGGGAAACATGGTAGCAGAGGCACACCCAGATAACCGCATCAATGAGCTGATAAAGCAATCAGCCTGCTGCACCACAGGTGCTGCAGAGGTGAGAGCAGCTGTGGCAGCTAACCATGCTGAAGCAATCCTCCAGACAATTAGTCACCTGGTGTGACAGCGCTCTAACCTTGTTCAGCTGTCCAAAGTGCCCAAGTTACCCCGTTTTTCTTCACCAAGATGATGCTCTGTCCATGTTAGAGTACCACTGCTTCAGAGTAGAGCCAGGGCATCCACAATAACCTGCTTCTGCTATGTAGACACACCCCTAATACCACAGCAAGGTGGTTCTCACCGAGTTAAGAGCTCTTTCTAGATAGATGTGGGAAGGCACTGGAATGCTTTAGTCTCCATCCTTCTTTTCCTTATTCAAAGAGTGGGTTTCTTGCCTCTGGCCCAGGCAGCATAAACCCTCTGCCTAGGGCAGGCAGAGGAGCTGCTCGCTCAGGTCTCATGCCAGCTAGGGCTGAGTGCACGCCTCGAGCATGAAGGTCTCCCAGGGCCCACAGAAATACAGACCAGAGAGGATGCAAATACAGTTGGACTTACAGTGTGATAAGCAAGTGAGGTGAATGGCTCATGCTCTGCTTACACCCTGCTGTAAGAGGGGCAGAACCAGGAAAACCCACCTGAGGGCTGCTTTGAGCAGGACCAAGGGGTACAGACTGTGCAGAAAGAGGCACCCAGATGTAATGAGCTCCAAAACACTACTCTGCCCACTTTAATTTATACAATTGCCTTTTTGCTTGCTCCTCGACTTTTTAAACCTTCCAGTACACCAAATGTGTGTTACACGGTGTTGAAGTGCTGTTGAAGTACATTACCACTCTCAATCTTCTCAGATGCAAAAATTACGAATTAGACCACTGGAAATATGAACTGACTTCAAAAGTGTGATGGACCAAAGGTGTAAGCGTTCCCTCTTCTGTTTTGTCTGCTTTTCTATACTACAGAAGGCTAATAATTAACTACAAATCATAAAAAAGAAAAATGTGACTTGGGATTCTCATTCCCACTCAAGGCTCTGAACTGCTAGTTAGGTACTAAATTCCTGATTTATGTATCTACTGGGAATGTAAATCTAAAGCACAGGAACTAGAAGGGACAAGAAGAAAAGAGAGAACTAGAAGAGGAGAAGATGAAAGAACAAAGCATTTAAAAAGAGGTAAACTGAGACCGGGGAAGGGAGATGTTCTTTCTGAGTAATAGGCAGCGTTTGTACTGCATGTACCTGGTATAAACAGTGTTTTATATACGCACACAGAGAAGGTTTTGTGCGCCGTCCCTCAGTCACAATGCAAACTCCATCTATCCATCTGTCTCTCTGAAGAATATGCCTGTAAGTGTTCAGGAACAATACTTTGCTTTGTAAGAAATTACATGACCAAAATAGGAGTGGCAGAAGTTGTAAATGGAACACCCCTCTTCTCCCCTGAATATAAGAACTTGCCATTAAATTATATTGCAAAATCTAATGGGGGATCAGTCAAAATCATTCATCTGGATTAAAAACAACATCTCATTTGTAAAGTTGACATTTTAAGAGGTTTGAAAGCCAGTTAAAAATGAGATGTCTTTTAAAAAATAATCCCAAAAGATTTCATGCCAAAAAACCCCGTTGAAATAATTTCTAGCCGGCCTCCTATCTCACCCCTATTGCTGTGGCATTTGAATGCCTCAGAAGTACACTCACACCCACAGCACCCTTGTGATGAAGGTGATGGAAAGCTGTTATTCTCAGTTCCTTTCCACGACACCAAAGGAGGCACAAAGAAAATGTTTCTAGTCCAGAGACCCGAGGCAAACCCTGGTGAAGTCTCTCACACTCCAACTCCAACCACCTGAGAGCTTTCCTGAGAGAGACTCTAAGTACGTGGGGAGCTGTGCATCTCTCCCTTGGGTGACATAAGGTCAGATCTGATTCAGGTTGATACTAACCAAGATGTCTACTCTCTGTTTACTGCTCAATGGTTTTCACGGCCTAGATAGATTCCAATTTGTTGTGGGCCTTATCAACACCTGGCATGATTGGCATGATTTCAGAGTTTGGACGGCCCTAGAGACTGAACTAATGCCTCACCTGCAGATATATGTTAGGGGAAAGTGGTTCAGTGAGAAAGCTGTGGTTTACTGTAGACAATTTTTAGTCAGGCACTTCTAGCATGTTCTACAACACCAGCCGTGGTACCAAAGTCACCCAGTAACTACCGAGACAAGGTACATCACTCAATTTTAAGTCCCACCTCTCTTAATTTTCCAGGAGGTTGGCAGTGAAGGCTTCTAGAACTTCTTCCCATGTAAAGGGTTTATTTCCAGGAGGTCCTTGCTCAGTTCAGATGAGAAACCTCACTCATTTTTTCCACAAAACAAAAACTGTCTTTCAATATACACATGGCGGTCTTGAGTCTCCAGAAAAGCAGTTCTGTGCTCTGATGGGCTCTTTGAAATTGTCCTGGTGCAAAAATACCTAGGTCAGACGACCTGGGTCACACAAGCATCAACTCGGATCGATTCAGAGCTGCCCACTCATGATAAATACCTGTGTCAGAAAACCCTGCCAAAGGCACTGTGGCAGCTCTGGCAGCGACAAGGATCGCCACAGTCTAATTCAGCTGACTGCAGAGCAGACAGGCTTTTTAGATGCCTACAGACAAGGCATAAAATTCAGACAAAATTCTCTCGTGCTAAGACATCAACTAAATTTGACCTGAGAAAGCTGAAAATCTCCCTCTTTTTGGTTTGGGTTTAGCTGAGTGGTTTTGTTGTTCAGAATCTGCACTGCTTGTGGACTACTAAAATGTAATGCTGCTTCTCATGGTAGGATGTTCATGCCATGACTCGGAGCAGCGTTCAGTGCTCACAGGCTTACGTTCATCATTTAAACATGTCCAGTCAACCACAAGTTTGACATCAACTGCACACATAAATCCTGGGTTTTGTTTCCATTTACACACTTTCAGCTCTCAGCAGATTAAAACGGATTCCCTGTTACTTTGTGGAAAAGTTTCACAGGAGGGCTATGTAAAAATACTGAACCTACACTAAGTTTATGATTAAAGTGAGATCCTTGTTTAACCAGGCAGATGGTAGACCTGACACACTAGAATATAGTGAGGAAACTCTCATTTATAGCCCAGTACTGTGGTATACATCAATCAGGTTACATAGCATTCATCTTCTGAAGCAGGAACATGACCTGAAAGTGTTAGTAAAAGAAAAAAAGGAAATTTAGCCTCCTCTAAGATTTAAAAGACCACTGGTCCAAATAGAAATCAATGGAAATTCTGTGACTTGTGGGTTTGTTTCTTGTTTAAATCCCTCCACCTCCCTCAGTGTGTTTTTGCTTCCAGTTATGCTGAAATGTGACCTCTGCCCTGCAGATATGATTACTGTCTCTTCAGTATTTGCTGTACCACCAGTGCTGAATGACATGACAAGTTGTACTACAAGTAAAACATACAGAACCAACATTAGTAAATGAGGTGCCCTTAACATACCCAAAACCGCCTGCAATGACATATTGCTTGCAGTAAGTTTTTTCACAGCTTGCTTCCCTCTCTGTTTTTTGATTTCATCTAGAGATTTATCTCCAACACTCTGAAAACCTGCATGTCTGTAAGACCTTTTAGTGGAGATGGTTTTTGAAATAGGTAAGTATCATCATTTCCTTTTAAAAGAGAATCAGGATATTTTGCTAGGGAATATGTTTAAGGCTAAAGCTTCCTTCAATGTTCTTGTTTTACCTCTCCTTTCCCAAAAATCTTCCCATAAGACACAGAGAAACATACAGGTACCATTTCCTTAGGAAAAACACAATTAAAACCAACAAATAAGGAAGGACCATACCCCATCCACAAAGGTACCTGGCACTTCTTGTTAACCGGCTCCTACCTGCATTCTAGAAAAAGGTATACACAGAATCAGCTACGTACAACACCTCGTCTCCCAAAACCAGCAGTGGATTTGCAAGTTTCCAGACCAACTACTTTTTGGTGGTTACCTTTGATTCCACTGATTTTAGGGTCTGCTACAGGGCTGGTACTTCCTTGTGCTTTGTCAAACACTGACAAAAATTCTAGGATTCTTTCTTGTTGCTCTGCTAGAGTTATCTCCAGCGACATCTGCCTCTGAGCTTGGTTGGGAAAAAAAAGGAGAAGCGTTAGGATCTTCGTCAGTGCCACATGGAAAACTGTATCTACAGTTTGGCTGGATTCACACCTAATTTTTCTTCTTAGATCTGTCTACCCAAAACGGTAGCCTTGCGCTTACTGAAAATGCAGATCTCTAGTACAGTTCAGCTCAATGGTAGAGTCTGCTGTAAAGCACACATACAGCTTTAATGCACAAAATAAAAATGAATTATTTTTTAGAATTAGATTATTAGAGTATAATAATGAATTACATTTTTATGAATTACATTTTTTACTTTAAAAGAAAAAAATATAAAATAATAAAAAGGATTTATTGGAAGGAACGCCACACCTTTGGCAAGCCTGTTTCCTCAGTGGGGCTGCGAGAGTTACTCCACCTGAGAATATCTTGCTTCCTATTTTAGTAATCCCTAATCCCATGATTCAAAAATCTTCTCTTCGTTCTTTTAATTACATCTGTCAACTTTTCCTTCCAACCAGCACACTTAAAAATTACACCCATGACAGGAGACCGGTCTGCTATGGAGACATACCAGGGGGACGCACTGGGGTCCCACACTAAAGCAGACCACACTGTTGGGCACTGGGGTTTTGCAGGTACGACTGGAGAAGCGGCTGCCAGGAAACCATCTGAAACAACTGCAGTGATAAGAATATCAGACAGCACATCGGTTGTCACTGTGGTCAAAGAGGATCTACAAAGCTTGTCAGAACTCCTTCACAAGCAATTTCTCTCTAATTGCATAAACCATCCCATCTCCCGCCTTGTAAATCTTTGGCCTTTCCTCATTACCTGGAGAACCAACTACACGTCCAATTTCACTTTAGCCATCTGTATCTTGACGCATCTTTCTTCCGTTTTCTGTGGTTTGCTTTGCGCCACTCTCACAAGAGAGTTGCCAGCATCAGAAGCCTTTTCCCTGCCCGAGCAAACACCTTAACTGAGCGCTACCATCACTCGAACAGGAGCATCTCAGACGTGTCTGCAATCTTTGGCAAGGGGCGCAGTCGCTGCCAACAGCAGCGCAGCACAGGGGCCATCTCCTGCATCCACACGGCCAGGGCGCAGAGAAGACACGGGGCTACCGCTTCAGGAGCCAAGGTTGTGAACACGGCAGTGACGCCAGCTGTCAGCACAGCAAGCAGCGAGGAACTGAGTAAACAGCAAAGCCTCCAAACTCCGTCATGTGCTCCTGGCGACCGAATAAAAATGTGAGATGGGGGTGAAACCAGCCTGGATGAAACTGCCAGATGCGGAGCTAAATCACTCAGCTGCTGGCAGCCAAGGGTGGAGTGGGAGTGATGTACCACTGGTGCAAGAGCTTGCCTCAGCTTGCAGGGAGCAAGAGAGCTTTCCTCCTGCGTGTCAGAGGCATTTGGTGCCGGGGGAAAGGTTACGAGTGGCATTCCCAGTAGCAGAACGGTGGGTGAACTTCACCAGTACACCCTGGGCTGTACTTCCCAGCCCCCACGCGGTGTGACGTGGGGGAAAAGCGAGAAGCAGCACTGCCATCTGACTGAGGAAAAGGCTGCCCTTCGGCCCTGGCACAGAGGCACACGGCCCACTTCAATGCCGTGTGTGTAGCTCGGTCCGTACACCCACCGGTTGGGTTCCCCTGCTGACTAACGGGGCCTCTCTGCTTCACTGACTGCAGCGTTCCTGCAGGGAAAGCGTTGTGGCAGTTCGGGGAAAGACGCCTCAACTCCCAGTGATGCTCCCTTAGCACAGTGAGAGGGCTGAAAGAACTGCTGGGAACAAAGAGCAGCTCTCTTCTCCTGTACCTTCACTACAAAAATGTTCTCTCTTTTTCCAGCATGAGTACTTTTTTCCAGCATGTTGCGAGTGCACTGCTGGGGGAGAGGCTTGGTCTTCTTACTGAGAGAGAAAATACTAAGCCATCTACCACATACTAAGGATGCACTTGACCAGTCCTCCCCGAGGAGGACACCTGGTAGCTTCATACTGAAGAATTCCCCCAGCCCAACACCTCTTCACCCCAAATCCATTCATACTGAGTAAACACTACCCTGTCTGGCCCTGTGTTTCTCCAAATGGTTCCCATGGCTATCCTGTCAGCCTTTTCTTGGCCACTCGTGGCCGGCCTCAGGTGAGCTGACGTTTCAGCGTGACGTTGCCTCCTGCTTGTAGGCACGTTCCCTGAAACCAACGCTTGGGCAAGTGGTCAGAGCTGAGTCCAGACAGATTTTTGCTGTGCTTTTGGCTAAGGAAACCACAAGAAAGAGACTAGTGAATTGTTTTGACACACGGCCTGGATATAAAAAAAGAAGCTGAAGCTGCTGCTTGAGGCCTTGGGCAGGGAAAGGCTGGATAAACTTAATTTACTTGTATAACCATTCTGTCAGGACTTGACTGGCAACAAGGGGTGAGTTCAAATCCTAGGGGTCATTTCTAAACCCAGATGCCCATCCAGAAGCTTGAGAGAATTAAAACTGAACTTTCTGGTGCTCAGCGAGCTGATTTTCTTCATTTGCAGACATGACTCAATGGACTTCATAACCAATGTTTTATTAATGGAAGAAAAAGAAAGGTACATGAACAGCACAGCAGATTTGACTCCCTGGTGCATGACTATTTGACAGCTGTCTATTTTGGGGAAGATGGTTAGCTCAGCTCTCAGTTTCTTCCCTGCCTCTTGCAGTAACATCCCACTTCCAGCTTGGGTTGGCCAAATCTTGTGAGCCACAAGGTCTGACTCAGGCTGTGGGCTCCCCTGCCATTCCCTCTCACCAGCCCTCACTCCCCAAGCTGGTGTTGGACACAATTTCTGGTTTTCCGGCTCTTCAGCAAGACTGCACCCAACATCCCAGGTTCCCCCTGCCCCTGTGCATTCAGGAAACCCTTCACCCCATTACTGTCTCTTGCTTTGGGGAAGACTTCTGAATGGATTCTGCCCTGGTTTACTCTTTAAAGAAAACTTTTAATCAAAGCCTTTTTCTTTTGCCTCTCTGCCATTTTGGTTTTGGGTTTGTTGGTTTGGTTTTTTTTTGAAGCTATAACTTTTGCATTCCAGTTCTGGAAGCCATTGCCCTGGTGCGAGTGACCAACTCACCCCAGGGACACACAATTACAAACATTCCTCTGCTTAATTATGCTCCTCTTTTTACCAGAAATGCCTCCCAAACATAATAATATGGGCAAAGTAAACATGTTTCAGATCTGCCTGTTGGTTCCTTTCATCTATCTCCCCTCTTCTCTACCAGGAGTCAGTGGAGTAGTCTGTATTTTTCTGCATTTCCTAGGGGTGGTGAGACAACCGCTCTCTTTTAGACGGCTCATTAAAGCAAGGTGACATTTTTTTGACGATCATCAAAAGGAAACAAACCATCTCCTGACAACCCCTCTACAAACAGGACTACACAGCTTGGGGCCACATCCACTGCTGGGCAGATGGCTCAGGTCAGCGGCGTGTTCGTGTAAACACCTCAGCACTCCTGGAACCTCCCGACGAAGCAGCTGCCCAGGCCTGCATCTTGTATGGCTCTGGCCAGCAGCAAGAGTTGCTCCTAGTTATTATGCAGCTGTCTGAGCTCACAACGCTCAAAATTATGGTTCATGCATATCTAACTCCCAGGACAGCAATGAAAAGAAGTGAATTAATTATTCTGAGACACCTGGTTTACTATGTGTTGAAGACAAGTGTATTGAAAGAGAGAAAGAATTTCAGTATGCAGTAGGTATATAAATCTTTGACTGCCTTTTTTTTTTTTTCCACCATTAAAAATATATTCTCCTGTGAAAAAATGTGGACTTGAGGAAATGCACTTGTTTTACACTTTACTGTGCAGCTGCTTTTTCAAGGCCTGGGCCAAACCAAAGAAGACACACTTAGCATACAAACGGTCAGACTATGCCATGGGCAAGAGTGGGAGCAGACCCAGAGGAGGCTGGGCAGTGACATTCAAGCCTGTTTAGTGCCTGACAATATCAAAACCAGAAATTCTGATTTTGCTCAACAAAATAATCTGCTCTTCTTTTGGGAATGCTCATCAGAAATAAATATTGTCACTGAGTCTCTCCCTTTGATTAGCTTCTTTATTAGAGATACAACCCAGCCTCTGTATCTGAACTTGTAGACTGGGATACGTTCACACCTAGGCCAAAGTTCTATCAAAAAGACTGCTTGCCAGATTGCCTGTAAATGCCACCTGACATTAACAGGCCCTGGTTTTACCAAAAGGAATACTCCAGTGAACCTCTTGGACACCTGCTATAGTCGCAGTGAAGTGGTAACTCATTTACTTTTGAAGTGAAGCTGAACAGGTAGACGATACCGTACTGATAAATCAGAGAAACACCTCTGCACAACCTGGTTTGTTACCTGGTACTGTCTTATCTTTTTTGGATCAGTTTGGATTCTACTGAAAAAAAAGCCATCAATCTCAGGGATCATCAGATGCGACTGGAAATATGGCGTCACAGGGCTCAAGCCGTCTTGCAGATCCAGGATGACAAAGTATTTGGCACTCCAGAAGTCTGGATGTGAAAGAATGGAAGGCAAGCAATGAGCACTAATATTCTGCATATTGTTGGAGTAGGAATCAGCCTGCGTTGGGAGTTGAAGTCTTCCTATCAGTCAGCCAGGGCGCCTGATGCATTGCTGAGATTACAGCCATAACACAACACTTCAGACAACCCAGCCTATTAGCTTTGAACCTCATATTACAGTCAACTTTCAACATTTTCCAAGCTTCCAGGTCTCTGATGTGGCAATGGGAAGTTCTTCTGAGCTATTTCCCATCTGGATGCACTTATGGCTCCTGACAGTTTTGATCAAGACTTCTTGAAATTTATTCCCCATAAACATTTATGGATCTGTCTGCTGACAGTTGTCCTGGTTGACTGACTGGTGTATTCGCAGCTAGCCCATCTGTCTGGAAAGGTCAGGATTTCTCCCTGAATGGGCCATAATTACAAGGCCCAAGCCCAGAGGTACAATACCCTTTACCTTCCTGCCTGGTGTGGATTCAGTTAATTAGAAAAGCCTCTAGTAGGAAAATTAAGATTTTTCTTTTTGCCTTCAGATTTGGAGCTGCAATTGTCAGAGGTTTTATAATAATCCATGCCATCGCAGCCATATGCCTGAGCCTTTTCCTCCTCGGATTTCACTGCCCCTGCTCCTTGCCATGCTGCGTTTCGGCTGGCTCCAGGCCATCCTTCCCTCGAGTCACACTGCTCATGCCCCCATGCAGTAGCAGAGTGGGCGGCAAGACTTCTTCCTGACGCAGAAGAAGCGAGGAAAGGATCTGTGGCTGAAACTTGGAAAGAAATGCCAGATGGATGTATTCCATTCGTTTTCACAGGAGATATACAGCTACATACACCCTTGGCATGGCTTCGAAAATCTCATCCAGCAGCAATGAACACAGTAGGCGAAAATGTCTTGCAGACAATGTCAATGGCTTTTTAAAATTTCCCTCATGTCAGGGGGAAAAGCTTGTTGTTATCCTTCCTACAGCATATCCATTCCTCCTGGCAGTTGCAGCCTTGTTGAGCCGAAGGGCTGTGCTGTCCTGAGAAACCCAGTGAATGTCTGAGGCCTTTTGCTGGCCTACAGTGCTCCCCTCAAGCCCGGCACCTAGTTACTGCTTCACGGAACGACCTTTCCAATTTAAACCCTGCAAGCCAGCACCATGTGAACCCAGAAACTATCTGCTAAGCTCACAGACACCAAACAAATGTTGCCAACACTCCTTCCCCCTTTATTAACCCCGTATCAAACAGCTTTCAGATGCCTGGCAAATAGCAGAACCCTGTTGTGGGCGTCTCAGCCTTCAGATTCAACGCCTGCCAATTACTTCTATTTGTTCAATCCCAGTTTCTTGTTGCTCTGAGGGGCTGTCACGCCGCAGCTCCCCATGGAGTGCCATAACCCTCTGAAAGGGCGGCCTAAGGATAAATGCTAAACCCTTGGCCCTTTCCAGCCTGTGGATCATGAAGCGCTTCCTGGCTGTGCAGAGAGGGGAGGTTAGAGGTTACCTGGTTTGGGGAAAAGCTCACCAGTGGGTTTGGAGAAAACCTCACCAGTGGGTGCGGGGCTTCGCTAACATGCGGGCGTTCCACAGCTTTGCTGCCTCACGCAGCTCGTGGTCAGGCACGCAACACGCCAGGCGGCGCCCTGCCGGCCCCCTTCCCTGGCCACAGCCCACACGGTGCCCCCGAGGCGCTTCATATCTACCCCCCTATGCTTATCTCGCCCTCCTGGTCAGGGCACCGCAGCACTTGTCCCTTCTCCCCCCAGCCCCGCACGCTC
>NW_010254665.1:0-239 GCF_000690775.1 Eurypyga helias | reverse complement strand
AGGAGGATCTGATCCATGATCGTGCCAGGCACGGAGTCCTGAGTTCTCTTTTTTTTCCCTTTTTAAAGGTGGGAGTTATGTTTCCCCTTTTCCAGTTAGTGGGAACTTCACCAGACTGCTGTGACTTTTCAAATATGATGGATAGAGATTTTGCAACTCCATCTGCCAGTTCTTTCAGGACCTGTGGATGTGTTCTATTAGGTCCCATGGACTTTTGCACCTTCAGGGTCCTCAGTCCT
>NW_010254664.1:430-41107 GCF_000690775.1 Eurypyga helias | reverse complement strand
AGCCGGAGTTAAACCATGACAGCATATTAAATCTTTAGTTCTTTTCACAGAAAGTTTCATTCCTTAGAATTCAATTTCCCCTTATAGGCAGAGGTATGGTGCTTCTCTCTGTGGTGGGTTGGCCCTGGCTGGAGGCCAGGTGCCCACCAAAGCCACTCTTATCACTCCCCTCCTCAACTCGGCAGGGGAGAAAAAAATATAATGAAAAGCTCATGGGTCAAGATAAGGACAGGAGAGATCACTCACCAGTTACTGTCATGGCAAAACAGACTAACTTGGGAAAAAAATAATTTATCACCATTCAAAACAGAGTAAAAGAGCACTAAACCCAAATCTTTAAACACCTTCCCCTGCCCCTCCCTTCTTCCTGGGCCCAGCTTCAGTCCAAATTTCTCTACTTCCTTCCCCAGAGTGGTGCATGGGGAGGGGGAACAGGGGTTATGGTCAGTTGTCTCTACTGCTCCTTCCTCCTCAGGGGCAGACTCTTGCCCTGCTCCAGTGTGAGGTCCCTCCCACAGGAGACAGTCCTCCATGAACTTCTCCAATGTGAGTCCTTCCCACAGGCTGCAGTTCTGCACAAACTGCTCCAGTGTGGGTCCCTCCCAGGGGGTGCCATTCTTCCGGAGCAGTCTGCTCCAGCCTGTGCCCCCCCCCGGGGCACAAGTCCTGCCAGCAAACCTGCTCCAGCCTGGGCCCCTCTCTCCACAGGGACACAGCTCCTGCCAGGAGCCTGCTCTAATTACTGAAGTTACTTATTGAGGGCTAATACCCCAATGCAGTTAGGGCACTTGGGACCAATCTGCACCCTGGATTTCAGTTTATGAACATAGTATTTTGTATTTATGTTCTATTGAACATAAACTATGGTTACACTTATACCTCAAAGTATTTACAGAAGCTTTTTTCACATATCTGATCAAACAATGGCAAATGCTTGTCAATTGTGTGCATTTACTTACCCACAGTAGAAGAGCACAACACAAACATAAGCTAAGACTCCTTGTACTTTTATTGAGCTTGTTACGACTCTGATGAGCTGTTTTAAGGATAAAAGTTAAACAGTTAAAACATATAGCATGCAATTATTAATAGAATATTTTAACAGACATTTCTCATCTGGTAAATTCAAGACAAGAGCAGAAACATTTACATTAACAGTATTCTAACATTCCCCTTGGTCACGCTAACTATTGCAAGATTTTGGTTAGAATAAATATTATACTAGTACCTAGTTTCAACTTTCACAAAACTACAGTCTGATGATGTTTCCTTCAACACTGACTTCTGAGTAAAATACAAAGCCAATAAAACCTCCTCAAAAGTCAAGGGCTGGAAACTGAGTTAACAATTTCTGAGGGAATTGTCAAGAGATGCTGATGCAGTAAAACAGAATCAGTGTTTCACACTATGCTAACATTTTGAATACAAAATTGCTTTGTGAACTAGGCATATGAATCCCAAGTTCCAGTAACAAGTGATCCTGAAATCTCAGTTTTACATCACTATTTCACAATTAGGGTTCCAAGTTAGCAAAGCAGTCTAGTTTGCTTTAAACCTATTAGTAACAAGGGTATCACATCAGAACACAAATAACTTGAAAAAAGCACTTTGACTGAATTCTCACTGGATGTACATTACTTAGTTATAAAAGAAATCATGATTATGATCATAGTTGGTTTGGATTTAGGGTTTTCTGGTTGTTTGTTTGTTTAAAACCTGGATAAAAACCAGGAAAAGCCTGTCAACAGTATTTTTCCTCATCTGTATGGGAGAACGTTACATTTAAAATTAATTCATACTGATATTCTTCCAGGAAAACTATGAATTTGCATCTTCACTGGCAAAGCAAGAACACATTCCCAGTATTACGGTAACTACTGCTTATCTACACGTGGGGAAAGTCAGAGCAGATATTTAAAGAAAACATTCTGCAATAGTCAATTAAGAACAGAAAGCACACAGACACCATCCCAGTAACAAAGCGATTCACTTCATGGCCGCATATCCATGTAACAGGGTCAACTATTTCAGAATCACGTATTCTACTCAGGAGCTCAGTGCCCCGTATAAAAGAAACCTTAGTCATTAAGCATACCATTACAGGGACAACCACAAGGACTCCTATGAAATGTCTAAAAAAAAAAAAAAAAGCAGCACGCTACTGCTAACCTTCTGGCAACCAACTGCTTTGACTATTCCAAATGAATGAACAGGATAATTGCCAAAAGGAATAAATGTTTAATAAGCACAGATGTAGTTAAATTCCACAGCTACAATTCAAGGGCTTATAAATTCTATAAAATAAATATATATTCCATTTTCTATGAAAGGCTGATAAGCCATAACACATTTGTGAAGTCACAGCTAGTATGTGATGCAGGTTACACGGAATGCTAACTTAACTTTGCAGCACCATTTGAGTTACTTCAGGTGATCATTTCATCCTCAAAACATCAAAATGAGCTAGCTATCTCACAGGCATATTTTCTCAAAGTGAGATCTTATTGACAGAAAACTAATAGGAAAGACACAACTTACTAAAACAGCCAGTGGAAGAGGAATGAAACCCATTCGTCTGGAAACTGAATCACTATAATCCTAATATGCCTAGGAAAAAAAAAAAAAAAAGAGGAAGAATAATGAGCTATTTATACAAAGAAATGAGTTTATTTTAGCTTGGCACACCATCTAGATAAGAATCAATCTCAGCTAACAAACACTATACTGGTATAAAGTGTACCTATTCACAATTTGAAATTCAAATGCAGATAACTGTACCCTCAGACAAAAATGTAATACTACCATGACCAGTAAGATTAGCTCCAGTGCTTTAAAACAACAGCAACCAGAGTATAATAGCAAATCTCTAAATCGAGAGCAATTAGGACACTGAATCCAAATGCACTATTTCATCTGTACCTTATTACTAGCTTAGAGACCTTTTTGTATTAATTTGACTTTGATCCTCCAATACTGTACAGAAAAAACGTAACAGGGAACAATTACTCATCACACTACCAATTTTAAATTATTCTACAAACATCTATAATTAGGCTCATGATAATTATGTTGAAATAGTTTTGAAAATACGTTTACATTTGAACTCTCAAAACAGCTACTTTGTATGACAGCTTTCATGCAGTATTGGACAGAATTCCCAAGTTAGGTAGCATCACACAGGCACTCATTTTCCATGGAGGATCCGTAGGAACAGTAATCAAGTTTTCAGAACTAATAAACAGTTTTTTTCAAATTAATTGAAGTTATTAATAATTAATTATTTGTAACTGAAGGTGTCTAACTTCACTGAGAGGTATAAACTACTGCATTCCTAGCAACAGGTATTAAACATGCCCAAGAAACCTACATAGATTATTTTAATAAAGTTCGTTTCATAGTTAGAGCCCTCATCCAGAGCACCCACTAACTGCTAAGACTCATCCAGGAAAGGTATGCTGTAAATAGTCTTCCAAATAACAGTACTAATTGAAAACACAAGCAGTCTGTGTGTTCCGTAAATGCCACTACAGTAACATGCATTGTACAAGCATCCTTAAAAAGATCTGTGACACTGTCTGTGAAGACATATTATAGATTCATAAATACTGTATTTTGCTCCAACAAAATAAAAAAGTGAAAAGAACAGTAATTTAAAATTACCTCTAGAACATCTTGTTAAGCTCACTTACTTCCCATATATCTCAAAAATGTCAAAGTTGTTACAACCATCCCCTGGCTATGCGTGTACTTGGAAGAGACTTCTCAACAACATATTAAATAAAGCCTGAACTGACCTGAACAACTGGATAAAAATAAGAATATAAATCACGAGGAAATATTCCTGTTATCTCTTATTAAAGAAGGCAGAGTAGAATTTCAGTGCTGTAGGAATGTAACAGTTCTGTATGTATTTATTAAAGTATTTGTTCCAATATCCCCCCCCTCCAAACAATTACGTTAGTTAATACAAGAAGATGCCTTTATTTTCAGGCTTACATTTTTCTGTCGACTGCTAACAAGGTCAAATGCAAGACTGGCTCTGTATTCACTGTAGACCTGGAAGAAATCCAGCACATCGGATCTGTGATTAATGTGTTATCGCACTTTATGGAAGCGACAGAGATATTAATAAAATACTTCTGTAAAATGACTGTAAACACTTATGCACAAGCTGAAGGAGTCAAAGACAGTTTTCTGAGGTTTACTTGCACCCTTCAACAGATGAGCCTCTATTTCTGCAATAAAGTAACTTGTGTATATATACAACAAACAAACACCACTATGCTGTGCTTTAGGAACTGAATAAGCATTTACTGAATTTGAGGATCATCAAAAGTCAGAGAAAACATGTTTACTTCTTTTCCTACAGGTCATAATTTGTTTTAAGCTACACAAAAGGTAGCACTGGGATCAAATTAAACAAATGAGAGAATTTATATACTAAGCAAGTGAAGCCATGAAAATGCAAATTCTATCAGAAGATGAATGCATTTTTTCTTTCTCTTTAAAACAGTCCTACATGTTAAGACAGAAAAGCATCTGTTAAGAATAAGTGGCAGAGCAACTTGCACTGCAGGTGTTCAAAACTTCTGAAAGTCTGACCTAGCAACTGCAAATTTTCAGAACTTCATACAAAAAAAATACAAAGTTTGTTAAAAAAACCTTGCAAACTTGTCATTCACTTCCCCCATCTTCCAGTTGTTTCAGAACACTGAAGCATGTTACATTTTTTGCTATCATGACTTCATTATTGCTCTTTTCCACACTCTGTGTATGAAAGTAGGGCATGCATAACAGCCTCTGGCATGAGGGAGCTTATTAAGTGCATCTATTAAACTTGTTTCTGCACCGCACAATGAAGTTACTTCAGAGATGCTGAAAAAGATAGCCCTTCCAAGTTATGATCTCATTTCCTGAAAAGTGGTTTTAATAGTGGAAAAATGCTAACTCATCTCTTCACAAATTTATCAAGCGCATTTGAATTCACACAACGTGTAAGACAAATGGCCAATGTCTCACACCACACCACACAAAGTAACTTCATCTACTACTTTAAAAGAAGGACTGCATAAGACATATGGACTAAGAAATTCCAGGGAAACCAACATAACCTACTTCATATTAGTGCTCCAGGGACAGTGAAAAAAACATACCTCTGATTTCAGATTCCGCCTTTAACATACATGCAAGAACAGAGACTCAGCAGCCTCACAATATCTGTTATTCCTAAAGCCTGAATTTTAACCTACAATTCCTTCTGTTAGGAAAAGGCATAAACCTTGTCTATCTAGGCTGCAGAACAAGTAACCTTCTATCAATTTAAGCAGTGATCACTGCAGAAAATGATCTACCAGTTACGTGAACTGTGGTTATTATGCGAACTGTTACACAACACTTTCAATAATGTGTGGATCTGGAACTACTAATTTAAAAGCAGAGGTGTTTGTTCCACATTATAAAGACCCTCAGAAGTATACTGAAACAGGAAATTGCCAAACTTTCCCAAATTATATCCTATATATGAAAATAACATTTTTTACATTTTCTGCACTGGAGTCAATTTCAATATTTTAAGAAGTGTTAGCAAAATAAACTACAACTTAAAATAGCACTCAGCATTCCAAACATGATACCTACATCTGCTGTGATGTCGTTGAATTTTGTTATAAAGGCATGTTTCACAATATCCACTGCAATTTCTGAAGCGACCACCATGCAAACATCTGGGAATAACACCCAAAGATGATCTGAAGGTTGGGAAGAAAAAAGTTAGGCCATTTAATTTGATGCCAGTATAGAAAACAAAAATTATAACACTCCTGCTCAACAGTGAAAAATCCTCAAGAGCCGGAAGAGTCTGTAACTGTACATCACCACTCAGCATGCAGCATGCAAGTACTTGCTTATTCCATTGCTCTTCTAGAAACTTAGCAGTACTATATAATCACACTACAGGTAGGATCAGGTTCATAGCCTGAAGGTTCAAGCCTTCATAAAGCTTTATCTCTACTAGGAAGACAATTTTTGCACATAGTAGATAGTAGATGTTCAGTATGTATGAGGAACAGACAGAGCACCTGCTGTTTTAGATGCTTAAGGTAAAATTTTGGTAGACTTTAGGTAACATTCAAGCAAAATACACCACACAGAGCAGAGCTCAAAATTATTCAAAGTTTTAATAAAATACAATCCAAGTTTTACTCAATACGGTATTAAAATGCTCAGTATAATTACTATTAAATTACGAATGGAGATTTTTACATAATCTTCTATCAAATTTCAGTCTCACTAGCCTCACAAAATAAAATTCTCTAGGGGATCTTTCCTCCTCAATGTACTCCAAGGAAAGGGAAGGGCTGGGAAGAAATAAGACACTACTTGAAACATAACTATGTGCATTTGTAATATAATAGCATATACTTCTAGCAGAAAGGATAGAGTCACTCTTCTAAGAGATCCAGAAATAGAAAAATGAAAGTTTAAGGTACTTGACAAATTAAGATTCCTCAATTAAATGTCCTGGTTATGCTCACCTTTTAGACTGAGGAAAGAAGCAAGAGACACAGCTGTTAATAGATTAGGAATTAGTCATTTTGCATTTCGTTTTTCTACTAGTTTACTCACCTGGATTCCATGAGAACTGTTCCATATTTCTTAGACATACAATTAGTAGCAGCACGTAATTGGTGAACCTCTCCTTTATATCTAGTTAAAAAAAATACAAGCTGTCAGCTTTGAAGAAACATTTATTTGCACACATAGATAGCTACATATTCTGAGGTTCTATCATTTATTAAGTCTTGGATTAGACAACCTTTTCCACAATTTATTTGACTGGATTTAAGGGCAGGGGATGCTGGGAACCTCACCACGGACAGGATCTCTGCAGTATGCTGTGGCTTGACTGGGCAGGTCCGTGCTCGGGGTTCCCAGCATCAGAGGGGACTTAAGTTGTGATTTGCTATCACCTTTCCTAAGACATTAATAGAAGAGTCATCTTTCCTGATAAAGTTTGTGGGATTCAAAAAGAACCAGCCCCTCCTGGTGTACAAATGGAAACAATACACCTATCTGTCATTTCAAGTTATTAGCAAGGCAAATAAAACTTTCTACGGATCATGGATATCCATTGCTATACACTAGAGTAGGGGGTAGTGGGAGGAAGTGTTTAAAGAAAACTATTACATCTTATTTAGAAAGTTCCTACTAGTTTTTCCACCTTAAAAGGTAACAGCAGGATACATCAGGTAGTTATCAAAACAATAAGAACTATAACACAGAATGAGTCTGACTTGAGCTGGAGTCTTATGTCTTGACCCCAGACAAGGCAGGGCCTTATTTTCTACTTTGGTACCCTAGCTCCAAAAACTCCGACAACTTGCCTCAGGAAACATGACATTTTAAAACATATTAAAAAAACCTCTCTGAGATCTTATTATTGAAAAATGAGGTACAACCTAGAACGTAACGTCACCACAAATTAGCAAGTCTGAAGAAGTCTCTTTAGAAGACAAAACTCTTACAAAAATCTGTGAAGATATTGTTATCACTTGTTACACCTGTTAATAACCACAACAGTAATTTCTCTGTGGGCAAGTCATCTCCAAAGAGTTCATTTCCTTAAGCACCTTGAATATTCCATGTGGTTCTACCCACTGATTTTACTCAAAATTGAAAGGAAGTAAAGACACAAGAAATAGAAACGTTCAGAAGACCACAGAAGGCTCCAGAGAGCTAAAACCGTATTTAACCTGGACTTTGTGTCAGCAGCTTCCATCATCTCTAACTCACTACAGACCAACAACGTTCATGGCTGCAGTTACTATCTACTATAACAATATCCCTCATTTTAAAAAAAGAGGTTTCAAAAACTGGCAAGTCTGAAGGAAGGGAGGGAGCAAACAGAAAAGAACACCTCCTCCAGGAGAGGGAAACAAAAAGGACATAGGATTCAAGAATAAACATGCATGCACAAATGTAAAAAAGGCACATTTTGGGGTATAT
The DNA here is from genome assembly GCF_000690775.1 of Eurypyga helias. NCBI lineage: Eukaryota > Metazoa > Chordata > Aves > Eurypygiformes > Eurypygidae > Eurypyga > Eurypyga helias. Next base: position 33,103 of record NW_010254664.1, on the reverse strand, counting down.
AAACTCATCTAAGTATGGGCTGGGAAAGGAGTAGAGTAAACACAAGTTTTCCAAACAGAACAAGAGGCATATGTATGGGGGAAGAAACAAGGAAATCTTTCAGTAAAATAAATTTAAATACCAGAAAAAACAGGACACAGGTGAAGCCCTAACCCTAATTTCTTGGTTTCCAGCTGATAACACTCCAACAAGCCAAGTATATTCTATGCTTTTGAATTCAAACACTGGCCAAATTGCCAAACACAGTATGCTCTGATAAATCCAGAAATGAGGTACCATTTGGCACTGTCACCAATGGATTTAATATGGACTCTAGCATTCCTTCACCTATATTCTCTATCACACACATTAGCAACTTGAAAATAATCACTGAGTTTTCAGACTTTTGCCAGAAAAACAAACAAACAAGAAACACTCAAAAAGGTTTCATCTTTTCCTTCCCACACAGCATACTTCCACACTGCCGTGACACGACTGTCATGCATGTCACTGCATGACACAATGATTAAGACAACACACAGATCCCATTTCCAGTGCTGCAGATCTCAGGAAGGCCTGAACAGAAATTCTCAAGTGGGAATTAAGGTCCTTAATTCAGGCCTAAACACTGAAGTATGTCTCAAGCCAATCCTTCAGTCATTTATTGTCTGCTCAGTATATTGTTAGCTCACCAGTTGAGAGCAACATATTTGGCCTTAATTTCTCACGTATGCTGTAATCATAAACATTTTTCGCCTACTAATTTCTGAGACTGGATGACAGGCTGACACCTATTTCTCCCCTCTGCTTATTTTTCCTGTTCTCGCTGACCTCCTTCCTCTGCTGCCACAACTGTTTAAGGCTGCTTAGAGTTAGAGGAATGAGTGTGGCTGCTCTACATGCTCACCCCTCTCATCAACCGATTGCCAGAGACGCAAGCAAGGAAGAAAGGGGATTTTACAGCAGCTTCAACAGGAAATCCAAATGATTCAGAAATCCATTTCATTTCTCACCCTCATGGACAAGGACTAAAAAGGCTTCAGGATAACCAAAACAGCCAAAGGTAATCAGTTCTAAATCCCAATTAAAATTTCAGTATACAAAATATGCACTAATAATGTTTCATCATTTATCCTGAACTTAAGTGGTAATGTTTATGTGCGTGTAGTTTTTTTAAACAGGTGAGGTGAATTTCCTGTATCATATATTGCCATTTCTTAGATGATGTGGTTAACTAAAGCACAAGTGAGGCTACATCCCTAGATTCACACTTGTGGACATCATGCACTTAAACAACAACAGGAAAGTCAGCTACTGTGTTTGTGAACCTGGGAAAACAGTGACAAGTTAGCAGTGTCAGCGTTCAGTGACAGAGAGCACAGGTACTGGCAAAAGGAAATGTCTCTATTCTGCTTTAGCATCATGAAGAGAAAAGTGGGAAGAAAAAAGGATGTCTGTTCTTCATTCTCCATCATGACAATCCTTAATAACATTGACATAAGCCATTTCAACTCAGTTTCAAACATATCCCACAAAGTGTGGGTGATATCACAAACTTTTTCAGTTAGCACATGGTACAGCTTCAATAACCCTATCCATTATAAGAAAGGGTTAAATGACAGCAAAAACAACAGGCTGAGGACACTGTAAATGTTCTTCAGCTACCTCCACAAGCACACGATTAAGAAGTTTACTTTCTCACTGTTCATGCTCCTAAATGTTGAAAAATGAACATGTACCACTAACTAATTCAGATATCCTTATCCCCCCTGACGGGTCTTTTGTCAGCACATGCCATGCACAGACTAACACCGTGTTTTAACTTTACTCTCAGTAGGGCTGGCCCTGAAGCCTGCCCACACACCATACTATATACTCCCCTATACACACTCTTCTGAATATTTTGAAAGATGACACTGAATTTGCTTGTGCTTCCATCCACCCACTGGTGGGGCAAATGACTACAGATGATTACATCTTTTCAGTTTCCTTTAATATATGTATTTCAGTACACTGTAAAAGAAAAGCAAGAATCAGATGTTCCAAGACTTTAGAATTTGGTGGTCGTGTCAAACTCTAGCCACAACATACCTTCTTCCACAAAGGTAAGTCATGTGTGCCTATCAGAGTTGTCGTAAGAACAGAGGTGGTAAACACTTATTTCAACACCAGTACTGTGCATACTGCCATAAATGCAATAGGTAAGAAAGCAAAATGTACTTTTTTTTCTATTGGGTCAGTGAAGTAAAGCCCCAAAAAGGACTGAACTTAACCAAAACTGATTTTAAAGACTTTTGCCCCACTTACATCAACCCTGCCATTCCAATTCAAATGTAATTCTATATCCATATTAATAAATCATTCTGCCTTTCTGTAAATCCTTCTGGGAAATGGAGACATTCAGTTTGCAACAGAGACCTGAAGTTTAATTGCCAGTGTGTCAGAGTGTATCATCACTTTTAAAAAACATGTAAAAGACTACAGAAATGGACGTGACTGGAAATAAAGGATGTTCCTAGGACAGCAATGCATTTAGTATGGAACAGTGTAATTAGCCAACATCCCAAACGATTGATTACTGAACTCATTCTGGAAGGACCTGAACTCTGAAGAACTTAGGTACTTTGCAGTGGTAACTAACAAGAAGGGCAGTGAGATCTCAGGAACAGAGATTCAAAAGTAGCACTTCTACTCATCTGGGTGGAAAACAGACTTTAGAACACATAGATATTTCCTTACAGATTCCCTGACATCATGTGGGAGTCCTTAATTGGGAAGGAAAAAAAGTTTTGATCGCATTAATCCCACTGTTTATATGTTTAGATCAAAAGCTGGTTTTAAATCATAGAGTGTAAGAAGTGAAACACGATCTTTTAGTTTACATGGCAACAAATGCTACGTAGCTCTAGTGACAACTACCTCTTAACAAGTGACCAGAGCAAAAGAAAGGATCAAAAACTGAACAAGAAATCACCAAGGAGGCACCAATGTATCTTAAATGTACTCCTGTCCCCAGATCCTTCATCCTTTAAAATGAACAAGTGGATTAAAATAATGGTATTAAGCCTAAATTCACATGAGAAAGCAGTTTGAACTCCAGAGACCAAAAGATAAACCTAAAGGCTGTACAATATTTTGATCAAAGCCAGAGAGACTGATAAATTGGGAACAAAGCAGAAAGAGCAGAACTAAGGAAAAAAGACAGATTGAGAAATTATAAAGGAAAAACCATGAAGTTCCTAAAGCTTCAGAATAAATACGTTAAATTTTAGAGACTAGATTTTAAAAAAAACAAGGAATAACCTGGCCAAATAGCCATCTGAAGCAAATAACATAATGCACTACACCTAATGTACTACTTCATATGAGGTACAACTGTGTTTTGTGAAGAATCTGGTTTACAGTACAGCTTGAAATTAAAATAAGACATTCAAAAGCATAAAGTAAGGCAGCCTGCTGTGCTTTCAACAATGATGAAAGAGCTTCTCTTTAAAATTTTGGTCTCCTCGTTCACCAATCCTGAACACTACAAAATTAGCTTACAGATATCTATTTCAAAATGAGAATATACTATTTAAATTCAGAGAAATATTTTTTTCCTGCTGCAACAAGTGTAAGGTTTTATGTCTTCTGTAAGTCTCTTCCAATGGCCACAGTGTTTAGATTGTCTGTGCGTATATAAATTTTCTAGTAAAAGTCAGGGTGACAATGCAAAAATAGTTCTGCTGATGATGACAAGTCAAAGCTGCAGGAGCCAATAGGGTGGAAATCACAGATTCTGCAGCTGTAATCTCAATCAGCTGTACAAACCCCAAGATCTTTGTTGACCTCCTGCCCCTGAAAGGTAACAGGCTTGGTTTTATTAGGTAACTGTGTAACCAATGTATATCTCATGGTCTGTTCAATTAGTTTTTATGTAGATGATTCACAGTTCTTTTAGGCCTGAAGATTTAATCAATTAGCTGTTACAGCAGAATTTTAAATGGCCATACAAAGGTGAGAAGGATCACTGACTCCACTAAGTTCAGAACTTGAAATACTGGGAAAAATAGTACAGCCACATATCACCTTGCTATCCACAAGCCAGTGCTGAACGCAATGCCAAGTGAAAATGATTTCATGATTTCCAGATCTGAACTTGGTGGCACTTCATACCCCAATGTCTTACTACACAGCACTTCAGTAGCATGCAGAGCTCTGCAAGGTATTGCAACGCATGAAACAGAAATGCCTCAGAAAGTACAACTCAAAGAATTAATTTCTCTTTTTGTGCTTCTATTCACAAGATTACTTGCTTTTGAATTCTATTTGTAGCAACATATCTTGATCACAAAGTGTACTTTTGAGGTCAGCCATACCATATTTCTGCTAGTTCACATTCTCCTTTTGATTAACATGTTAAATAAAGCAGAAATTTCACCTATTAATGACAAATTTCTCTATGAGACTGACCTTATTTTTCCCCACCAAGAATTTGTATATTTAGCTTCTGTATACTAATCAGTACCCTTTCACTGAATTTAAACCACTTGTTTTGTGATAACAGTAATATTTTGAGCAAAGCCCCTGAAAAGGTGGAGCAAGGGGCCACCCAGTCATTCTGTCTAAGCTTAGTCAGCTACTGTTGTCATTGTTGCCCTACAGTAAAGACTGCAGACATGGCCTGGAAGAAACTGAGAGAAAGGTGAGAAATACATGGTGGAACCTGTATTTAGTGCTTTATTTTAGCAGTTTAGTTCACTCTGGGCATGCAGTTCAAGCCTATTGTGTTCTGGGACATACAAGGCACTCCAAAGGCTGACTGGAAACTCAGGACCAGACTAGCCTCAGTTCCAGGACATAGCATTGGCATAGCATGCCAATACAGGATGCACTAATACTTCAGCTGCAGGAAATAAAACAAATTTATCAGAATACATGAACTGAAGCAATACTGATCCATCCTTACTGAAGCTGTGATACAGTAAATCTATTCAAGTTCAAAAGGGGTGAAAATCTCTCCAAAACCTGTCTACATTATTTATCTGTGACAAGAAAAACACTGCTATTTATAACCATACCGAGAAGTGTTCCAGGGAAAGTTATCTGTTTGAAGAGGATAAATTAGCTTGTTTTGTACACTCTTCTTATATATGTATTCACCTGCTTCCATCCCCATATGGTAAAGTGAATGGCATCACTTTTTCCACCAAGTGATAAAGGGAGACCTGATATCGTTATTACAGGCCTTCAATAATAATGTCTAGCAACAAAATATTGATATACATTCATTCTAGCATACTATTGCAGGTGTTTTTTTAATGGAGAAAATTACTAGCCATTTCTAACAGCAGCCCCTCATTTATTTCAACATCTAAATCAAAGAGAAGCCTTGCCTTTCAGTAGTAGAGCTAGGTGCTTACAAATCACTAATTTTGGCAAGTATTGCGACTAGTGAGAAAAAAAATTAAGGAAACTCATTTATGTTATCTGTCAATGTTTTAGTACACAGCACTTTTGATGTTAAACCATGTGTTGGTTCTGCATGTGTGGTGTCAACACAGCACACTACCAAGTCAAATTTCTGAAAGACAGACTACTTCAGACACTTCAAAGTACGGATATTTTGAATACCATAACTTAAATCTGAAATTTGTATTTAATAACAACTTTAGCACACAGGTTGTTTTAGCATCTCAAATGAAAACTAGCCACTGAAGGAAAAACAGTGTTCCTGGACATGGAATCCCAGTTTTGTCCTAGTGAACCAAACAGTAGTAGGGATGATATGGAATTCAAGTCAGAACACTCAAATACATCAAGGAAAGCAGTTGTAATATTATATAAACAAATAGATTTTAAAGCATCAGCCTCTCACTTCACATTTCCTCCTGATTAGCCCAGCTGTACGTACCGCTATTTGACATTTGAAAAAGATTGTTCTTCTCAAACTTCTTGAAAACACTTCCTTTTATTTCAACGAACTGCAATTTTTAAAAACACTCAGTTAGTTGCTACTGATAAAAACCCTGATATAAAAAAAAAAATCAGACAATCTAATATGCAAATAGACAAGGCACACAAAGATGGAGAATGCTGAAAAAAATGAGGGTAGTTATATAATAAAGCTACATACGTACATTATTGGACATCATGATGGTAAGCAGTGATTTGTTGTGGGAGTTGAAGGCCACATTCAGGGTTGTTGCTTGAACCATTATAAGAATAGCATGCAGGACTAGACAGCAGCGTTAAGGAAGCTTATTTGGAAATAGTTTTTCTGCACAGCAGTAGAGAACAGCAGCAAAAATCAAATATCCTATGCCGTTTCCAAAGTTTAACAAAAAAAGTTCTATCTACCTGTCAACTAGGTTTACAGCAAGACAGTACTTAAACCTACGTAATGTACCCACAGTGCTTTGCAGCATATAATAGTTATGTTCATTTTTCTTCTTCTAAATGACCCCAATGACATTGGTCAGGAGACAGAGCAACACAACCCGAATAAAAAAAAAAAAAGTGGGATAAATAGATTTAGAATTAGCCTAAACATTTCAGAGAAAACCACAAAGCACAAGAATTCTAAATTCATCACCACATTCACTGGACTCTCTATCTCCTTACAGATCATTTTCATCAGCTCACTAAACTCATTTGCATCCTGACTATGCATGAGATTGTTCCTTCTTTTCAAAAAAATGTTTTCAAGCTAGGAATTTAACATTCCACTAAACAACAAAACCCTACTGTCTTCAAGACTCTGTGACCCAAAATACTCAAATCCGAATCAGAAATCAAAGTTTCCATAAACTATCCAATTACTGGTTTTCATGTTACTACACGTTCGGTATTAAAACAGCTGTCTACTACCACAGTGGTATACCATTATGAAGGGTATTTTTAATGCAGGTTCAAAGTTGGGGTTTTTTTTTCATTCATTTAAAAATCTTGTAGTACTGGCAATCTCACTTTGAAAGTAGAAGGGAGACTGATTCAGGAATACTATCAATTGTTCAAACATATTGAAACAAAATAATGCAGAGCAACCCCCCCATGGCAGGAGGGTTGGAACTAGATGATCTTTAAGGTCCCTTCCAACCCAAACCATTCTATGACTCTCATTACTGTGTAATTTTTTTTTTTACTATGACTCTCATTACTGTGTAATTTAATTTTTTTTTTTAATTGCAATTTATTGAGGAAAAAGGATACAGACATAGAGCACCGCCATGAAGAAGTGAGGAATCACACCTATGTGAGCTCTTTTTCTTTCCTTAGGTTCTGTAGCTGTCCAATAAAGAGCATCCAAAATGTCTTGCCCAAATGAAGAGAACAGACGATCAGCCACCTAAACAAGAACAACTTTTTACTGCCTTAAAGTAATATTTTTTTTCTCCAACACCTGAATATGCCACCATAAGTACAGCTCAACCTAGAACAAGTTTCACATATTTATCACTTTCCACCTCTTGTTCATTCCATTTCCACTCTGGATTTCACAGTGATTTTGTTCCTTTTGTATACTCAGCAGCTGACTTTCCCTCTCAAATTTACTTTCCCCTTTTCAACAGTATTTACAATATAAAACCATGTAGTGTTATCTTAGATGCTTCCTTGGAAGACATCCAAGTACAGTTCCAACTTCAGCCTTTGATAAAGTAGGTATGTTGCATCAAATTACCCTAAATGTTTTCCTTCATCCCTCTGGGTTTAATAGGGTGGGAAAAATAAAGAAAAGTGCATTTCTGATGTGTGATAGGTAACATCAGCTTGCAGCTACAAAAAGGGCTGAAATTAGATTTTGCTACAGTTTCCTTAGAACTTGGAATAAAGTATATACTCAATACAGTCTCTGCATAAAGCAGAATTCAAAATTAAAAGTACTTTAACACAAACGCAAGTGATCAAAAGGGACTAAAATCCTGCCAAAAAGGCAAAATTAGTTTGAAAAAACTACAAAAATCTGAAGTGTAACTCAAAGAATATATGCGCAAGTAGGAAAAAACCTAGCAGTAATTCTGAGCTTGTAATTCAATACCACAGCATGGTCACACAGAGTTCCACCAGTTCTCCACATATCAGCAGCAGGCAGGTAAAAGTGAAGTTTATTACAAGGAAAGACTTCTTTTTCTGCCAATACAATGTAGTAATTTTAAAACTAAGTTGCACAGGGCAACAAAAATAGCACTTCAAAAATTAAATGTGGTATCACAAGGCACGTGTCTGGCTAAAAAAAAAAAAGAAGAGAGGCATCCTTCACTACTAACTGAACCCAAACAGAAATAGTTAAATATAAAAACCTTATTATCCCTACTTAATAAAGGCAACTGATGTTTCCTCTTACTGTCTTTTCTGTAAGACAAATTTTGGGCATGTTAGAACAAGATGTAGCAATATAGAACTAGGTGCACAGTGTACCTACAACTATACCTATTCACTAGAAATGAAGTTCTTGGGACAACATAAGTAAAGCTAGATTTGGGATCATTTGCTACTTTGTTAATTAAAGAGTTCTAAAGGTAAAGATACTGAAGGAAGAGAAGTCATATACATTAGCACATGTTGGCTTGAATAAGTTTAGTTTCATAAAACATGAAGGCTGAATTAAAACAGATTTTCACTGGATGTCTCAAGTAAACGGTACTATATGCTACCCTTCCAGCATCACCTATGAAATAAAATGAACAGAACCATGAGCTGATGAAATATAAATCTGAAGTTCAAAAAAACAACAGTTTGAGAGATATTTACAGTGGTATTGTTTTCGGCTTTTATATTTTGTAAATTAAGTTGGTCTGCATTATTTGGTTCCTGCTTGTTGTGATGACCCACTGAGTAATTACATCTGGTGTAGTAACACCAAGTACAGAACGCTTAGAGTTTGGTAAGTTCTTGTTCACAATATTGTGAGGGTTTTAATAGATAACATGGTGGCTTTACTTTCCTTTTTATTTAATCAGTCCTTGTTTCTTAGCTGACAGCATAGAAAATATTAAAACCCACTACACAATATTGTTGCTTGCTTTTCCAAATATGACTTACCTAAACCCTACATGCCGGCTCCAGGCTCCAGCAGAATTCCATGGTGAGTGCTGTCACCAGCGTAACGCACACTGGGGCTTCACAAGGAGCAGGAGCCGGTGGGTCTGAATCTAAAAAAAGAGAAGTGCCATTTAAGCCAAATGTGCTGAATGCTCCCCTTAGGCTGTCTATCTGGAGCATTCAGCACATAATTTGAAGATTTTGCATTCCTTGTATCTGTCCAGGATAATATTCCCTGGACTTCTCAACAGCCGAAAACATTAGGACATTGTAAACATCTCTGGTGCTCAGTGATCTAACTAAATTAAAAAGATCTTCCTATTTTGAAAACTTATAAAAATGTAAAGTTTATTACTTTAAACGAAAAAAAGCATATTTAACAGCTCCTTAAAAAGCACTACTTGCATTAGCAGCAAAGACTTAGAACAAAATTCAACGAAGTAGTCTGAGCAAGCCGATATTCAAACTGCTGAAAGCTGACTATCAACCAAGACTTTCAGTGGGATCCCATGACACTTCCCCTCAGTACTGTGGCTGCAGCCTATCACAGTAAAAAGAGCCCCTTAAAAAAAAAATATACCCTCTGCTTGGCATGTTGGGTTTCACGAGTCATCATGGAAATTAAATATTTGTTTCCAACTTACAAGTCTAATGTAATTTTTCTAATAACTAAGTGGTAACAGACTTCCTCCTTTCCTAAAAAAAACCCCACCAAACTCAGGCAGCACTTCTTATCTGAGACACACACTTTTGGTTCTCCCAAACACAGCAAAGAAACTCAACTCTTCCTTTGAAATGGAATTGCACACGACTTCCAATTCACAGCAAACACTGGAGTCTCTCTTCAAATTACATGCTTAGCACACAGTGCTGTACTTTCTCAGCCTTAACAGAAGTGATGAAGTAGTCTTGAAATAAAGAGAAATTACTATTTTGAACACATGGATTTATCTAGTAAGTGATAATCTCTCATAAATTACGGAACTATATATGGATGAACATTTCCCAATACAACTAAAATCCATGTAGTAACCCAGTGCCAATTTAATATTTGTACCATGTTTTTCAGCAAATTTAAAATCAAAGGAAACAAAACCCTACGAAGAAACAACTGAGGTGGCTTGTATGGTATTTATTTCACTTAGGATAATGAAGTGGTGTGTTTCTTATGCAATAGTTTAATATTTTATGAGGAAAGAACAAATGTCTTTAGACAAAATATTCAAGTTTTGCACAATGTGTAGCCCATTTTAGCCGTCTTCAAACAAAGTTACAAAAGATGACCAAACAAGGATTAATGTTATGCAGAGATCCCAGAGTCCTAGTAGAGTAACTCTTGAGTGCAAAGCTTTGATTAAGTCCTTTTAAGAGGTGGTATTCCTAATACATCCTATAGTTGCAGGATGGAGATAAGATTGTAGCTATGAAAACATTTTTCACCTTGTGAATCACTGACCACAGAAGTGGAATTAAAAAATGTCATGCTCTACATTAATAAGTTTCCTCTCCCTCCCGAAATTTCTCTTTTCTCCTAAAACAGAATTTCCTTTTCTTGTTTCACTATATTAATTCAACTTATCGTTCAGGTACTCAGGCTTCTATCTGCTAGCCATGACTGAGATAGGTTAAGCAATAACATGTGTCCTTGCATACACAGAAAGCTATACACCGTGAGAAGTATTAAAAACCATATTCCAGGTCTTCTACCATCTTTTTCTCTGCTCTCTATCAGATTCTTATCACTATTTCAAATCAATAGTTTCTACTTTTCTCAATGAGTATAAAATCTCATTCATTCCACTTATACATTTCAGCCTAAGACATTTCTTCCATTTTCAGCTCCCAGTTTTCATTCAACTAAATCGACGATTAAGCTCCAGGAACCAGGCAATGCGAAAAATAAGTTTTGTAGGTACTGTTTCACAAACTTGTTTGTTTCACTGTCTCTAGGTTTATTGCCATGGGCATGTGTACATTTGTATGAGATGTGCCATATTCTCTGTACAAACACGTCAGTCTGAAAAAAGCATGCTTCATGTTCTGACGCCGCGTTCTTACCTCAAGCATGTTATAGATGATGTAGAGCTTTATGACAGACTGTCCCCTTATCAGATGATACATCATAGAGTAGTCAACATAGTGCATCATGAAGTAGCAGATGACCAATATAACTCCTTTGAGAATGTCACATACCTGAGCAGGTTGTAGCAAACGTCTATCACTGAAATAAAGGGCAAAAATGTCTAAATGTCAAAGATGACACTAAATGATCACATTTGTATGTCATATACCCACATTTTGTGGGTATATGACAAGTCAACAGGAATTTACAGAAGCTGTTAATCAAGGATATATTTTAACATAGTTTATTACTGCCCCTTCCCCTGCTCCCTCTTCCACACTTAAGGAACACCATGACACAAATTCATAGATCACACTCCCAACCGGGATCGCATTCTCTTATCTGCAACATCCATTTAGTTAAAATACTGTATTTGTTGGCTAAGAGCTCCCACTTGTTAAGAACGTTCCGCATGCATGTCCTTCGGTTTTTGATTTACCTTCCCTCTTCCAGCCAATTCTATTTATCATTTTGACTTTGTCAGTTACAGAAATTGTACTTACTATAACCAAAAGAAAGAGAAATGAAGTAGTCATCTTCAGTTGCAGTATAATGAACCAGATGCTGAGGAACAGGTTTTAAATGCAATTCCCTATCTTTTAGCTCTAATCTCTCCAGCAGTAAATGCAAACAATTTGACATCAAAGCTTGAGGATGACCTTGAACCAATGCAGAAGCTGGTTCAGACTGACTATAGTCCCACCAGTAAGCTGGAAAACTAAATGAATTATTGCACAATTTCATCCTATGAACTAAGACTACAGGAAGAAAATAGCTTTACCTGAATTGCCACAATAGCAGCCATAAGCATACTGAAATTGCAAGGCAGTATTTACTTGTCTATTTACTTAGTTTAATAGTAATAGGATACAAAGCATTAAAAAGCCTTCAAATTAAATCAAAATGTTATTTCTCTTTTTAGTATCTAATTTTCAAATAATTTTTGATTATCTGTATTTATTTTTAAAATACACTGAAAGGCTTTTGCAGAAACTAATGTTTCACAAAAGCTAGAACAAATAAGCAGAATGCAAGTTATGAATTTTTGTAAATCACTAGGTTATCCAGAGATTTGACAATGCTGATAGCACATTTAGAAAAAAGTTAAGAGTAAGTTGCTAAAAATCCATGCTATTTTTAAAAAAAACCATCTTAACAGGTACATATGACCTCTGGGAGTCAAGATGTTCTACAAACCCTGTAGATAAGTCAAAAACCCCAGCTATCCGACTCGTTCTATTTAAATACAATATCAGAGCTAGAGTGTTACGCTTTGGGTTTCTTTACTGTCTTCCATTCAAAAGAAAAAAGCCCTGAAGACAGCCTTCACGCATCATAACACACACAGAACAGTGACGTTCTACAATGGGCAAATAGATCGTGCTCATTCTAGGAGTATGAGCAAGAAAGTTTCCAGAACTCTCAGATTTACAGTATTCACTTTGAACAAAAAGCAACTGTTCCTTTTAACTGTATAATCTATATTAAAATCAATTATATTCTGAATAATAGAATTCAGCCTGCTCCAGGACACCAGAACTGCTCAGTGTGACTTTCTCAGAGACATGAGAAGTCATCCAGTAACAGTAACCACGCCACATTTTATTTCAGAGTTAAGTCCTTGACAAAAAGCCTCAGTGAATTTTCTTCCTTTTTTCCCCCTGAACTGAGTTTTAACAGTAAACACCAATTTAAAAACATTAAAAAAACCCTGCAAGTGTCCATTTTCCAGAATATCCAGTATTTGTCAGCTGCTTAATGAACCTACGACTATGCCCCTGCACGACAAAAAAAATATATGCACCTTCTCCAACCCGCAAAATTCCATTTTGAAAGTTTATTGCCCCATTTAACTATATCTGACTGAAATTATTACACTTATCTAAATATATTAGCATATATTGAAACATTTCTAGGATTTAAGCAAGACAATGATTATGATTATCACTCATAGGCTGAATAACACAGCATGTTCCTTTCTCTCCAACCTATTTCAATTTTTGAAGTATACTCCAAGTCATTTCAGCATGAGGCCCCCAGCCAACACTCCTACTCCACAACACAGAATGGAATAAAGCGGTAAAGGCAGAATTACTCCATATCAGTAATGCCAGGTCTTAGCATTTGAAAAAGATAATCAGAATTTGTTACTCAGAAAATTAGTATCTTCATTCTTCCAGCCAACACTGACCTTATCATTAGAGAAGTACTAAGTACCTGGTAGAGAAAACCTGACTAGTCAGAGAGACACCCACTTCAAAAGCCTATACTTTCAAAGTTTGATAAGGTACCAATTTTTATGATGGGATGGTCTCGCGTTAAAATGCACTAGTAAGCAGAACCTGTTTATGAAGTTTCTGAAGCAGTCCAGAAAGATTCTCACAGGAAAATGCTTTGATGCCCACAGATCAATACAGACTGAAAATAATGACATTAATGATTTTCTGGCTTACAAATAAAGATGCTTAACCACCAGTACAGTCCCAAGTCAAAGTTATTCTCTACTGTTAACACTATCACTCTTCTGCATGTGTTGGTTTCCATCAGTATGACTGTAGTCACTTAAGTAAAACCAATTCAGGGGGAAGCTGATGTGAAAGTAGACAGCAACCATCACAGGGTAATACAAGCTGTAAGAACAGATTACACACAATCAAGAGCACAACCACTCTTCTAAAGATGGTCTTAACTCTGAAAACTAACTCAGGAGAATAATGTCATATGAAGGTGCTTCCAAACTTGCACACAACATCCTATTCTTGTGAGAGATGAAGATATTTTGATAATGTGCTGTTTACAGAACAAACTGGGTATCACTACAATTCAATTCAAAGGCTGTCCAAAAGGGTCAGATCAACCTCATTTGACTGCTGTGCCTTACAGGAATTAAGCTTTTCTGAAATAGAGTACATTCAAATCATGTTTTTAGAGAATTTTACCCTTCAAAGTGACTTGGATTTAGTAGTCTGTATATATAGAAAAAAACGCAGTAAGCACTCCATTTTTTTCTGTTTTAACTAAAAATACACTCTTATATTGCTGTTCTGTTCAAAGTTGTGCAATAACTTTTTGTGCCTTTCATCCACATGAGAAGCAGAACCAACAGTAATGTGGTGACAACTTCTTCAAAACGTATCTTTAAAAGAAGTCACGAAAATATCCTCACAGTTTCAATTCACTCAGTTTGATGACAGAACCATCAGCATCTCTAACTCCTCGCCAGTACAAGGGATTATTGCAAAGGCTGAGTACAGAAATCTGCTTTCTAGAAAGTGAAAAGAAAAAGGAGATCCTGGCATTTAAAATATATTCCAGTGTTCTTTCATCATACGCTAAGAAAGACCCCTTCATACTGACTAGGCAAGTAATGTATATTCTGCAACTAACATGTTTCTGATTGAGAGACATTAACCAAGTGTTAGGTTAACGGTTGGACTTGATGATCTTAAAGGTCTTTTCCAATCCAAAAGATTCTACAATTGCAGCATAAATCCACAGAAGAACTTTTATAGCAGCAGAATCCTTTTCTGCTCGGGCTAATAACATTTACGAAAGGATTCTTGAGGTGTGGATCTGTATATAATATGGGATAGGGATAATTATTTCCTACACAGACAACGAAATGAAGTAAATCATGGAATCATAGAATGGCTTGGGTTGGAAGGGACCTTAAAGATCATCTAGTTCCAACCCCCCTGCCATGGGCAGGGACACCTTCCACTAGACCAGGTTGCTCAAAGCCTCATCCAGCCTGGCCTTGAACACTCCCAGGGATGGCCCTTCTACCACCTCTCTGGGCAACCTGTTCCAGTGCCTCACCACCCTCTCTGTGAAGAATTTCTTCCTGATACCTAATCTAAACCTCCCTGCTGTCAATTTAACCCCGTTACCCCTTGTCCTGTCACTACAGTCCCTTGTAAAAAGTCCCCTCCCAGCTTCCTTGTAGCCCCTTCAGGTACTGGAAGACTGCAATAAGGTCTCCCCAGAGCCTTCTCTTCTCCAGGCTGAACAAGCCCAACTCTCTCAGCCTTTCATCGTAGGAGAGGTGCTCCAGCCCTCTGAGCATCTTTGTGGCCCTGGACTAAATGGACTAAGTCTAATGATTTGTCACCTTTTGGCAAGTACACAGAACTAGCTGCACAGCTTGCAGTTATGAAATGACACAGTCAGTGTTCAGTGAGAACTGAACATGGCAATTTCTTTCTATGATCAGGCTCACATTGGTTCAATCCGTATTTGTCACAAATCATTCCTATCCTTCACATTAAACTGTTTTATACATATAAACACACACAGGTTGATGTGATTTTATGCCTGCCATGAAGTCTTCGCCCACCCATCACACACATTACATTTTCTGCATTCATTTTTCCCAATATATGTTTTTACTTATTCTCTCCAGTAACTACTGAGTGCCAGCACTGGCAAGCACTTTCAGAACAATCTTGAGCACTGAGTAGTCAGGCCCCATGATTAATATCACAGACAAATTCATAATGCTGTATTCATCTGCACCATGAGTACTACAGAATCTCAAAAAAAGCCCCCAGAAAACACGAAGAAGAAAGCCAGTATTGGCCAAGCTATGATTAGTGTACAAAGGTCCCGAAACAAAGAAATTCAAAGCACAGCACATAATACTTTCAATATCTCATTTGAAAGTAGGGAGCCAAGAGGTAAGAACTAGACAATTCTGAGCTACTGTATGACTCTAGAAATCATTGAACAAAGATATGAGAAGTTAAAACAAACAGCTTAGCTCATTTCAAAAGACTTCATATTTTTACAGTTACTGATGAAGTTGTGTTTGTTCACAGGAAAATTAGTTATAGGTGCTTTTTCTCATGACTGAGAAAGTGAGAACAATCAAGAGTACAACTATCTTATTTTATATTTCATTATTCCGGTTACAAAATAGCAAGGAGAAGAATCTATCTATAGAAATCAGTTGGTCTTTTCCTTCAAAGCTATCCCAGGCATACAGTGATGCTGCAGAAGTGAATTAAATGTTAACACTTTCCTGGCTTTAGTGAACTCCATTCTTAAAAGACGGTATCACGTGAGACTTGGTGCAAGACGTGATTCCTCTAATATCCTACTGGATTCCAGAAAAAGTTATGTGAATTGTTTCACAATTTGGCGGCTTACACAGCTGAATGGAATTTAAATTACAACTTTCATATATCAAACCAGTAAACACATGAATTCAGGGCATTTGGACTGTCCTTCAAATGTGCCTTAAGACCTAATTATCTTCTGCCATTATTCCATTATTACTTCCAACATTTTTGCTCTAAAACACGCTTTACAAGATGGTCTTTACAGAATTTTAGAAGTGGTTTCATTATGCTAGCCTCCAGTTCCCAAGTTTAGATGTACAGCCTAGAGCACTAAGGAATGAAATTTTTAAATTAAACTTCTTCAAACATCAAAGTACCTTAATAGCAAAGAGTAAGTCTCATCCATTCTTTCTATTATCTGCTACATAAAATCTTGTATTGCTTTACTATTACTACTGCTGAATACACTGAACATGAGATGATCCTTCAATCTGCATGAACTCAGAGTGAAAATGCAAGTACTCCTCTACAAACTCTCTCACTCTAACAGAAACTAGAAAATTAAGACAACGTAGAAAAAACACACAGGGACTTCAATATTCCACAGCGTGTACTTAACAAGACGTTCAAACTCCTCAGCTTTGGGTACGTTTACCATTATGTATACTAATTGACAGAAAATCTCCACTGAAACAAACCCTTATGTCTCCAAATAATATAATTATACAAACGTATGCTTAAGGGGATATACAAGCTTATTATTCGTTTTAATATAAGAAAGTGATGTGCAAGCCCTACTACTATTCCACCACAGCACGTGTCTGTTTCAGCCCACTCAATTAAGGAAAGGAAAAGAATGCCAAGCTTAATGCTTATCATGCAGCATTTGAGGCAGCTGAAAGTGAAACTATGGCAAAAATTATACAGTGCACCAGCTGACATCAACCAAGAAGTAGGAATTCAGAAAATGGGTCTGTTACAGAAAAAAGTTACTTATTTCAACACAATTCATAAGCTCAAGGCTTAATACTCATGCTTCAAACTTTCCAGTTTATGATTTGTCCATCTTGAAACACATTTAGAAAGTGTGAATCTAAGTCTTTCCTCTGTTCAGAAAACAACCATGTTTGTGTAGGTCCTCCCCTGGAAAAGCCATGATCCACATTTCATACAGAGGTCTGCCTCCATGTAGTGGTTGAGAAACACTCGGTTTGACCATTCGTAAGGGCTATGACCATACGTATGGTCCTACTGCCAACGGGTAATGTTTGTGACTGTTTCAACTGAACAGCATGCTGGATCTTACAGTATTTTTCCTTTAAGTTAAAGGAGGAAAACTGCTCAAAGGCTTTCAGTGTATTGGCATCTACCCCACCATTCCCTTTTTTATTCAAACAGCTGCACATTTGAAGTTACTTAGCATTAAGTAGAGCCTTATTAAAAATTAATCACAGCTTACTGATATTTGGCTTTAATGTTACAAACCACAAGTAGTTAATGCACAAGTTTGCTTAACTGACTTCTGAAAAAATAAGGATTGGGTGTTAATTGTTTCAATAAGCCTTGCTTATTGAATTTAAAGTGGTGAAACCATTTAGAACATAAAATGCACCCCAGGACAAATAAGAATTTGTTCTCAGTGTGTAAAAAAGCACAAAAGTTATCTACGATGTGCTTTTCAGCAACTGTCATTGCAAATGAACTATGTTTTCTCTATACTGTGTACAAAGCAAGCTGTAGACAAGTATAATTGTCTAAGTAGTTAATTACTTAGCATCTGATGCATAAGCACTCTGCATGTATTACTTTCAACTTAACTCTGCATGGACTATCATATGACTTCTTTGTCTTTCACACTTTCTGGCCCCTCAATTCTTCACTAGTCTGATTACATATGGTTTTCCAGTCACCTTGTAGAGTTGTTTGGTTTTTGATTACTTTTTTAAAGCAGTAAGAATTCAAACACAATTTCCTTCTTTAATTTTAGTTACCTGCATTTTTAATTGATTATTTTAGTATAGTCTCATCCAAATAATTCAGATTACGCTAAACAATTACTCTTTCAGTTAGCACACACAAGATTTCCAATACTGTTGTCACAGATAGATTAATTTAAAAATACGAATACAGTATCCTTGCAATAATGCTTTAGATGGATACTTTAATAAAATAATGAAATTAACCACCTGCATACATGTAAATTTATAAACTCTTAAGATTACAGTATTATTCATAGAAATGCTATTGTACTTCATACTATTAAAAAACCTTTTCATTTACATAGTTTTATTTTCTGGTGTATAATGCACTGAAGAAATGTTTTAGCACTGAGGTTACAAGTTTGAGCAAGTGTTTTCCAGAAAACCTTTTCTAACTCTACTATTTATTCAATATTAACACTTTGATATAGTAAGACAGCCTATGAGGTTTATATCAATTAATAATATATTATTAATAATTATTGAAATGGTGGTCCAGTTAAAGTTTTGTTTTGATATCTTTTCTTCTTTCATTTTTACAGCAAAGACACTTTTACGGAAGCTGAACTGTGTGGTGTTGCTTTACATGTAGATATTTAGTCTTGATCAAAAGTCTTAATACTTCAATGTATCCTTCATTAATGAACTGTAGTATCGTAAATATCTAATCTTATATGAAATGTTAATAAGAATGATCAGATTGACACAAAGGGATATTTTCCTGCCAGCGTACTAAGCAAAGATGTTGGTGAGAACAAAGCCCAAGCAAGTTTGTCTGAAGGGCATACCTGCCCACAGAGCTACACAATAAGAAATTTCCAAATGCACAAAGTGATCTATTGGAAATGTTTTCCTACATGTGCCGGTTTTGGCTGGGATAGAGTTACACCACAACAATAAATTATACTCAAATTTGGAATTAAGTTTGGCTTCAGGAAGAAAAGCTATTGATCATATCTGATGTCCAGTTGGAGACTTTTTTTTAAAGAGACAGTTTACAATATGCAGGACTTCACTTTGTAAAATTATGAGACACAGACTAAGTGCTGATAAAAACATGTTCCAAATTAATTCTAGGAGAGCTGAGTTTGCCAAGATTAAATGGCATTTCATTTCCCAAACAATAAAAAGCCTCTACATGCACACAACACAGCACGAGACCATGCTAAGAACAAAACAAAACCAACCTTGCTGTTAGGCCCCGATGAGAGCTGTCTCAAAATAAATTAAAAAAAAAAAGAGGTTTCAAATTAAGTGACAACTAGAATTAGTTTTCATTAAGCTTTTATTTTTTTAATAACAGAATCAACTGTAAGTGAAGTTAGTAAATGATCACAGGCTGAAGTGCTGTATTTTATTATGCAGAAAATCAACTTCAAGTCTAATACTGAGATACCTGGCAATGAACTTACAGAACTCCTCAAAATTTACGTTAAACATTACAAAAAAACCTGCTTGAAATACACAAAAAAATATAACTACGAACCTGACTAAAGCATTACTTGGAATAAACGTAAAAAAGCTTATTTTTTTTTCAGCAGGGGCTCTAATTTGTCCCAAGATATCCTCTTTTAAACTGGGCCAAACTGGTCCACAGGCACTCTATGTAAAAGATGATCTAAATCTGTTAAGATCACAACCTAGTCCCATAGTGATATGAAATTACATGTGAAAATATACCTACCATGAACAGCACTGAATGTCATGTGTTGGTTATTAAAGCTAAGTGTTGGTTTATCCTCTGAAGTGTGTTTGCTAATTTAGCTCTACTATTCATTTGTAATCAGTCTTTTTACTGATTACACATTGATGTGTGAATTTGGCTGACAGCATAGAAGGAAAAAGAAAATCAGAACTTACTCACCAAGGAAGAATCCCTGTGACACCACATTCCATCCTATAAAGGAAGTGAAAGTGCTCTTCCCTTCCGTCTGATTTACAAGAAAGAAAGAAAGAGAAGGTTGTAATCTTGCTACACTATGCACTGTTATGGAAAGGAGATAGGAGTACTTGATCTGAGAGTTCACTGCAGAGAACACTGAATGCACCTGCTTTATTCTGGTTATTAGAAAGCCACGCGTTTGGGTGGACAGGTGCACTACTTGCTCAGTGAACTTAAATAGATAAACTTCCTATTATCTGGTTAACAGTTACAGCCCTTAGCAGGAAAAAAAAGTTACACTTGGGAATAAATGTGCAACAGAGGTTCAAATGTATTTAATAACCTGACAGTATGAATAAAGAAATAATGTCCATAACAAGAATGCCAGTATATTTATTTGTTTTGGTTTGTTTTCTTGTTTGTTTTTTCCTGAGATGCTTGCTTTCTTGAAGTAATGCTGTTCTATTTACTTCCTACTAAAAAGTGTAAATTTATGATTTCACAGGAGAATTTTAAGAAGTACATTAATACAATTGAAGTTAATGATGTCATTGCTGACATGACCTAAGCTCACTTGTTTCAGGGAAAAGAGAGCAGAGTAAAAGAAAACCAGAACACATTTTATCTATTTCCACATGGAAGAAATGTAAAGATTGTGTGAATCTATCTTCACATACAAGAAAATTCATAATCTACTTCTGTATTTTCTTGAAAAAACTAGAATTTGGAGGGGGGAAAAAAAAGTCTCAGTTTCTGTAACAAGTCTTTACTTGCTTTATGGACAAGATGTCAAATGCTTTTAAGTGCAATTAAATCTGGAGTCCCATCAGAACTCCACAAACAGACAATTTTAGCTTTCACATCATGGAGTTTTTCAAATAATACAGAAAAGCTTTTTCACATTCCACAAGAGTTTTTATTGGTGTGCAACATATTTTCAAGAAAAATAGAATGTTAGCTCTATAAAAGTTTCAAAAGCAAGCAGAGATAATAATCTGCCCAGAATCTCTGGGTCTGTGGTATTAGTAAAAAAAATGTCAGAATTGTAAAAAATTGTAAAAGCAAACTGTACCTTTCAACCATAGGCAGAGTTAGTTTCAGGATGCTGTATCAAAGACTGTAATTCTGAAGAGAACTCCTACTTCTCTCTCTACCTTAGATTTGTTTTTACAGCCAAATATGTACTTTTATGTTGACAAAGAATATTTTAATAAAATAAGAAGTCATTCACACGATTTGAATAGAACAATTTAGGAAATTTCTTTCCATGGCTCGGAAGAAAATACAGCAGAGATGATTTTTTTTTTGGGGGGGGTGGGGTATTTCAGAAGATTTAATTTAATTTTGTGAAGTGTTTGCTAATATTTTTAAGAGCACCCTGCTATTTACAGAGCATAGCAGTAATGAAGTTGCACCTGCCAAAACCACCAATCTGATAACTCGGCCTCTGGTGTTTGACCACTGCAATTTAAGCAGCAGTTTAGTTTACTTAATGACAGAATCTAGGATTCTTCTGACTGAAGTTTTCAAAGTTTTAAAATCTCTCTCTAGAACAGCTATGTTAACACCAATATAGCTCTGACAAATACACAGAATTAAATTTACTCAAAAGGAAAGATCAAGTGATGAGGAATGATGACTTAGCAGTCAAACTGAAGCACTTACACTGTTTAGGCAGAAAAAAACTAATTTATTTAAGATACATTACTCTGTTCCCTTTCAGAACTCTCTAAAACAGAATATTAAAACATGTGGAAGAGTCTATAAAGCACTCCCCCTACATCTAAGCACTGTACACAACACCATAGACAGGAATCAGCCCACCTTACACAGAATGTGGTTTCATTGTTTTAAAGAAATAATGGGTAATATAATCTTTTTCTACACTGAAAAGAGCAAAAAGAGTTATAAGGAAATAAATTAACTGAAGAGTAAACTGGAAGGGAGACTGAATACTCACTGCTCAATCACTTCACTGAGATGTTGAGAAAAAAGTCAAGATGAAGGGAGGAGCACTTTTATTTACTACACAGAATGGAATATGATGTGGCAGGTTCACATAACTAGTCGTGCCTCTCAACACTTATTTGACCTTTGGGAGGAAGAGTAGGCTAAGACATAAACAGCCACCTGCTTTGTAAGTACCTTTTGTAATTACAGATGTGTTTCTTTTGTAACAATCAAATAAAGGTGTATTTCCTGAGCTAGAAGAAGAAAACCCCTTTTTTTTTTTCCATAACAAATCAACATAACTAGAATAACAATAAAAACCCCAAAAAATCAAAGCGCAGGCTCTGTATATTTGGAAGTAAAAATCGTGACATCTGAAAAAGTTCCATTACGTACTATAAACATGAACTATGATCCCTTCAGTTAAAAGCCACCATCTCTAAAATATTAATGAATTAGCCAAAGCCTCAAGTAGTAAACAATTTAAAAGATTCTAGGGAAATTAATTCCATAAACAGCTGAGGAAACTGTGACAAAAGAAATTGCTTCAGTAGTTGTTACAAAGCCTTCTTCACTCAAGATAATCTCAGTTCACTGTATCTTACCTGATAAAACTTTGCAGTTAACATAGTCAAGTTGATTATATTAAACGGGATTCTATCCTGCCTCCCACACTAAAAATACTGTCAAGCAAGCAGATTTTAACACTGCAGGTGCAGGTACATATACATACACACCTATGTGTGAGTGTATATGGTACGTTCAGTTTCGCTTTCTCACTACTGAACAACACCCAAACTCAGCAACCGGTCTTTCAAATATTTCAATCGTAATTTCAGAAGAGCAGAAAACTTACTTGTCAAAAGCAAAGCTGAATTTATAAACAAAGAAGAACACTTTTTAAACAGAAAAAAGTTAGATCCAAATGATAACTTAAAATCCACTACATTTACCTGCATTACCTATTAATTTTAATATTATAGCAATAGCATCCATACAGATTTTACAAATAGGCACATAATTTGACTTGTCATCAAGCTAAAACTAAACAGCTGTCATTGTTTACACAGTTTTGAAAACTCAACATCATGAAAGTCTGACATTCAGCTCAAAATGAAAGCACAATAAAATATTAAGAGACTGCCACCTAGTGCCCATGTTAAACATCACTGCAGTACAAACATTTTAACTTAAGACTCTACTTTCTTCTGCAACTAGACTAGCATTTGCTCTAATCAGAACACACGTTCTAAACGATGCATCTAAAGGCACTTCACATAAAAGGGAATATTAATAATGCAAATGCAAACAGCTAAAAAAAAATCAGCTATCATAAATCAACTTCATAATTTTCATTCTGGATTTCCCCAAACCTGAAGTCATAATTTTCCCTTGAATAAATAAGATCATCAATACAAATACTCCTTTTCTTTTAGGTTACACTTAAGGCTTCCATAATCAGCTTTATCATGAAATAGCAACTTTTATGAAGGAAATTAATTCTATAAAGTTTTTGATGCCTATGCCAGAAAGGACAAACCAAAAATCCTAAGTATTAGCAACTTCTCCTTAATATTAATCTGAACAAAAAAGCAAGGGGTTAAGACCTAAAATTTCTTAATATTGTTTGGATTAGTCAGTCCCATCGATTCTTCGAAAGAAAGTAACATTTTATACAGGGATCCTGTAGGCAAAGTTTACCATGGAAATAAGGAAACTTTTTTATTGTAAAAAAAAAAAAAAATTCGAACTTCTGTTTCAATATCAAAAAGTCTATCAAAAGACATGAGCCAAGTCATTAACTCAAGTCTAGGAAATCTTAAAACACTGTTCAACTAGATGTTAGTTAAAAGAACAAATCTATAGAGTAAAGTTACAGCTCTGTCCTTTACTAACCTGAATATGCCTAAGTGGTGCTGTTATCAAACTGTTGTGTCTGAAGGAAACAGCGATGACTGTAAGTGACTGGTGGCAAAGTTTAAAGGTCCCCCGCACACCTTTGCTTTGGCTAGTTTAGACCAAACTTCTGTTTTACAGTGGAAGAAGTCATTAGTAGTTCAAACAGCACTGAAGGGCCATAAAATTAAGCACACGCATAAACAGAGAAACATTATTTGAAGTTATCAACACCCTTCTCTTGAATCAACTTACCGTAAGCCATAGCAAGGCAAAGTGATGAACCGGAACATTGCCAGAAAAACTCTCAAAGGAAGCAGGGTGAATACATACAGAAAAGCATCCAGGCACAAAAAGATTCCAAAAAACATCAACTAAATTGCAAAAATAAAACAGAATTATGTTAGTTGCTTATAAAGAGTTACAAAAAGTTTATAAAGAATTACATTATTTTATAAAAAATGCATTTACATAAGACTAATCAAATAGGCACAATACTCTCAACTTGTCCAAGCCGTTGAACTGTAGGAAAAACAACATGCTATGCACCTGGAAGACTATTCAGCAAAAGTTCTGCACCACAAGGCTGGAGCAGCAAAGGCTTCTTGGCCCACTGAACACAGACTTTACTAACAGATGAATTGCACTGGGATATAACTGTAGCTCATTTTCCAATGATGACTGTCCTCTAAGGTTACAAAAGTTAATGTTTTTAACTTTAGGAAAAAAAAATTTAAAGCTGTGTGTACATGTGCACAGCCTACCTCCTTTTTAACATGCCTTCCCACTCACTCCACACCCCACCAAAAAAGACTTTGGTTTACCTTGTTGAATTTCTATTGCACAGCTAATTACAGCTGTGGTACTTCTCCTTCAGTGAATACCCACATTTTTTCATACAAACAAGAATATAAAATATGAAGAGATAGACTTCCAGTTGCCCTCAATTTAAATGTGTTATCCTTAATTTACAGAAACAGCTAAAGCCATTTCATTGTAGCCACAAGCCAAGCAACTCTGTGATAATTAAACAAGACCTGAAGTCTGCAGTCAGAAAGCTCTTATGTACCAGACTCTCCCCAAGACACTTCTTCTCCATCTGCTCTTTGAATCTATCTTAAGATTTACCTGAATGGGACTCTAGGCATATGCTTTTATGCTTTGGTCAGATCAGAGGCTAGTGGTTTTTTCTGCACTTAAATCACATTAAAAGGCAAGCTTAACTGGCTACACAATTAAGAGTAGCAACATCTAAGCAGGTCTAGATATCCATGACAGATATTTACATGTGAAAGTTTTATGTGTTGCTTATGGGAAAGGAAGACACTGGTTTTGGGAGGGTGGGGGGCTGTAAACCAAAACACCAGTAAATTACTTTTTTCTCCCACCACCTCTTTGCCTTGCAAAATATCTCCTTTGTCAGTTTCCAAAACAGCCAGTGCCATGTCCAATGAGCTAGTATCACCAACAGGTACCTTTCTCTCACCCTTACTCCTCATGCTTCCTCGCACCTTTGAAAGCAGTTCTACAGAGTGCACTCCAGTACATCTATCTGCAAACCACATAAGGTGACTGAACAGGCACAAAAGCACTGCTGTCATCTCTGAGCTGCTGCTTTCCTTTACAACACTATTTCTACCAATGCTGAAGTCTGTACTTCAACACCAACGTGACATTAAGGTCTCCTCCCTGACGTTCACTCATTCACCTCCAGTACCATTTTCAGCAGAGAGTTATTCAAAATTATCAGGAGCAGTGTTTACAAATAATGGATGAATTTACGCATTGCATTTTAATATGCCATTAAGTCAGCTATTTATTTGCTATTCAGGTACTGAATATCTAAGCACTGAGGATGACTGAAGATGAACATGTCTTTTTTAACTCTTTAAAACGAGAAAAATACAAAGACAACCTATCATTTTGCCCCTGCTTTCTTTGACAATATCTTTATAATCTAGAAAACAACTCCAGATTTTCTCTTTGATTAGACAGACTTTCTCTCTCCCTGAGTGGAATCACAGTTTTTCACTCACTGTAAGCTTGCATTAATGTTGACAATTATTGTTTAATGTCCTCATTTTCCTAATTTTTTACTACATTGCTCTTCCACAATTGCACACACTGCTGAAATATAATCAGCACTGAACCTTCCACTCATTCTGGTAAACATTTTTGCTGCTACATTCCAGACACTGAGGAGTGAACAGAAAAGCTTACAGAGCTTTTCCATCATCATAACTATATTTTAGCAATCAGCATGAAGTTTAATTTTGAGATCAATTGACAAGTGTTCCCTTACGTCTAGGAATAGGGACCGCCTTTTCATTTAGTATAAATAACCAATTACAATGAAGAGCTTCCACTGAATCTTCACAAAAAAGCTCCAATGGAAGGAGCATTTACATTGAAATTTGCTAGCTTTTCTAAATATAAAAGGAGTATTCAGAACAACCACAACAAAAAAAAAAAACCCAACCACCATCCCTACCCTTTTAACATCATTCCCCACTCTAAACTCACGTACATATAATAAGTGCACATTAAGAAAACCTCCCGAAAGTAGGCTTTCATAAATTTACTCCAGTTTATTCTCACTCTACTTGATTATGATTTTCAATCCTAGTATGTAATTATATTATTAGGTAGTAAACAATACAAGACATTAAGAAAATTCTTCTCTTCCTTCCTAGTGTCTCACATGCTTTATTTCAATTAAGCAGACTTTTGAATCAGTCAAGTGATTCCCAAAATAGGTGACCAGTACACTAGTTTGTTTTTCATCATCATACTTTTTCAAAATTTTTTTTACACTAGTATGATGTGATTTGACATGGCTGGTATGTATCCTAACCCACACTAAGCCCATGCAAAGAACCAAGATATTTATTTCATAATGTCTCTTTAGAAAGACACCTATCACTTTCTACTCGCTTATTATTCATTCAATATTCTTTCATATTCAAAGTACAGACTGAAGTTTGATTTACCATGCAAAAAACATCCATTCCAAAACTTTCAACCGTATTTATAAGACTGTTGGCCTTCACTTGTTCTTACACACTGAAAGTCTTATTAGAAATCTATGGTGATACTACTTCAGAATCATGTCTGTGGCTTGGAGACAGCACATAACAGTCTACATAATTACAATGGAGATGACGTAGAACTGCTATATTGTTCAACTGAGACTCTACCTTAACTGGAATATTTTACCATTAACTGGAATGGGTCAACAGGGAGGATGTGAAGACACCACCCATGGAGATATTTAAAACACAACTGGATCTGGTCCTGAGCAACCCACTGTAGGTGATGCAGCTTTAAACACGGACTTCTAGAGATGATGTAGTCCAAACGCATCCCAATCGCATTCATTCTGTGATTTTTTGACTGGGAATTTAGTTTTGTAAACACAGGCCTTATCATGGTCTAAGAATGAATTTAATGATACTGAAGGGGGAATCTGAGTGCTGCTGACAAAGGGATTCCTACTTCCCGTCCCTTCTGCACTGCTCTTTCATCTTTCCACCCCCACCCCAAGCTATACAGCTCCCCTTCTGCCCTTGTGTAGGATCTGGATTATCAAGAATAATGGCTGAGCAATTCAGTGCACTATCCTAGCAAAGTATAAACAGAGCAAGTGAAGCATTCACTGCCGAATTATGAGCTGATTTAACTCTTAGAATGGTCCAACAAGCACCACAGCTCAAGCAAAACAGGCAGTGTGCGTAAGGGGGGAGACTAAAGTGGGACGGGAACAGTGAAAACAAAACTCTTCCTTCAATAAAAACTATATTGATTTAGCCCTAGCATGTAACTTCATCCCTAGAGGTTTTCAGAATTTTGGCAATATTACTTTTGATGTTACCATTACACTGCAGCCTAGCCAAACTTTATTACCAATGTTGCCTTACTCATCGTTCTTGCACATATCCCTGCTGCCTCCCAAATTGAAATGGTTAAGCCACAACAAAACTCTCTTCTACATTACAGCACTGGAATTGGCTCACTGCCAGGCCAAAATTATACCTAAGCTGACATAAATGAGGTGGTAGGAACGCCTCAGGAAAGGCCGTAGTATGGGGACAGAGAGGGAAGATGTGGTAAACAGTGGCAAGAAGCAAACTAGAAGGTTACGAAAATTAAGTCAAAAACCTTAGACAGAAACTTATTCATCACCGTATTCTTAAGCAACTGGAATATTTAAAACAAATTTTTATTTTTTTTAATGTAAAATTATTTTGCTGGAAAAAGTTGGTTTTGGCTTGACTATTTCTTTAAGTACCAGTGACATCTTTACATTTGAATTAATTTGTCATAATTTGGCTTGAAAATTAGTCATCTGTCTCTACCAATAACATGAGTTGCTAGCAGCAACAAGCAAACATAGGTAAAAAAAAACACCCAAATCACAAATGTTTAAGATATAACACTGAAAATTAATCACTATAGATGTTTAAATCTTTTTTTTAGTAGAAGTGCTTGAAAAATAAACATTTGTTGAAATAATTTAATGCAACAGACTTCATCTCTAAATTAAAACAAATCTTAGAGTATACTTCACCTTTTCCAGTTCTTTTGGTATCCGCATGCATGTGTATACTCTCTCTCTCCGCTCTGTGTATTTTGCTTCATTGTGTTCAAGGAAGTAACCTCTTGTTAGCTCAGCACTGATGAATCTCAGCAACGAAAGATCTACATTCAGTAACACACATAAGCAGAAGACATTTCAGACACGACCTCGGAAGAGAAAGAAGACTACTACACTTTTGTTACTTGCTACATGTTTACATCACATGTAACCCAGAAGGTTTCTGCTGATCATAATCAGAATGTCAAATAACATGGTATGGAAGGAGCTATAAGAGAAGAAATTCCTATGCTCTCACATTCCCGTTACCTCCCAACAAACAAAACAGGCTACTCAGCCAATCACTTTCATCAGACATCCCACTTCTCCAAAACATTACTCAAAGCAGCTACACTGAACACCATATACTGAGTGGATCTAATCCATAATGTACTGACAGCCCTCCTAAATTTACTAAGCTCTATTTTAAACTACTTAAAAGCTATTTTCTGTCTCAGCAACACCAGCAACTTGTTATTTAAAATAAAGAGCAACTTTCTTTAACATCAAAATCTTCATGGATACCTGATCCCAAGTGATTCGGTGCACAAACAGTACGCTGATCATTTAATGATCAGACCAAAGTCTTTCAAGACCAAAAAGCCATGAAGCACACACAGGTCTTCTGCATTTTAATGGCTGTAGGTAACTAAGCCAAAGGCTGACTGACCTATGTTTAGTCAACACACATGGCTTCTGAAAAAGCCTTTTTGCAGAGTAATCTTGCAAAA
Organism: Eurypyga helias; assembly: GCF_000690775.1. Lineage (NCBI taxonomy): Eukaryota > Metazoa > Chordata > Aves > Eurypygiformes > Eurypygidae > Eurypyga > Eurypyga helias. Next base: position 3,850 of record NW_010254664.1, on the reverse strand, counting down.
AAAAATAAAATACAAAATTATAATTATGAAAATTCAAGCTGTTAGCACAAGGAGGTTGAGCTTAAGCTTCAACACTCACTGACAAGGTCTGACATTACCACTTCCTGGTAACACTTCAGAAGTGACAGAACGATACTGCAATCAAGTTTAACATTTCCAGTCATTACTGGCATTTAAAAATAGAAACTCTCAGTGTTCACACAACATCCGAAAGATGGAAATCACTTATCCAAACAGATAGGTGAAAAGCTAGAGAGCACCCATCATGTCACAAGCACGTGTTCATAAATAGTGCATTCAGATTTGAGCCAAAGTGGCTGGGGTGGATGGGGGGGGTAAGGGTGGACCTTGCATAGTACGATGCTCCACATTTTTTGGGGGAGGAAGAAGCTGCATAACACACCCTTAGTAAAAGAACCTGGATAACAGCTGTTAAGAGAGGAATGCAGGTATAGATGCTACATGTGAAGAGTTCACCCAAGATTGTGAAAACCATTAGATGAAAGAGTATCCAGAAAATCACAGGGAGTTTTAAAGCAAAGAAGGAATCGGCTCCAACAGAAGCATAAAAGAACCACACCCTGCCTCTTTGCTTATAACCTACACTGCCTTGGATGGGGGGCATGTGTATTGAGTGCAATTAGAACTTGTGGGGATTACAAACAGGCATTTGTGATAGTGTATGAACAGCCTGTGTATGCCTAGTATTGTGATTTATCATGTTGCTGATACTCACCACAGCTACACTGTTCACTGAGTGCTGGTTAATTATGTATTGTCAATTTATCATTTAAATCATGACTTGCTTTAAACAACATGCACTACAGTTCTTCCCTGTATGAGCTTGTATGGATAGTGATTTTGATGATTTGTATGTTACTGATGAACTTCTAGTAAGCAAGCCAAAGCCACAGCAAGCCTTAAAGGTATTTATCTTAAAGCAAACAAAACCAACATGTAGTTTAATGAGTAGTAAAAAAACTAATATTTACATGTAAAGTTTCAATCAAAGTTCATTCCAGTGAAATAAGGCAGAAGTTCATACCACTACATCATTGTTCAGAGCTCTTGCAAGCTTATTTTCTGAAATCTTCCTTTGTAACACTATCACTTGTAACTTTTTTGGTTTTCTCAATTCTTTCTTGGTTAAAAAGTTAAAAGTAAAACCAGATAACCTTGGGTATAAATACACATTTAACTATTCTGTTAATTGCCCAGGTGTATTTTCTTCCACCTCAGATAACCCACCTTCTCTAACTTAATACACCTCCAACAACCAAGGTCTCTAGCGAAGTAAATACATGCATATGGGCAACCACCACAGATTAACTTATGGATCCCTTCCAACTTGAGATATTCTAAGGTTCTAACTAATTAGCTCTTTGTTTCCACCCCTCCTTACTCACACAAACTGATACACAGGCCTAATGTTGAAAAATAAACAATTTAAAGTTTCCTCCACCTGGCTAGACATTCATGCCCCAGTTATTAAGAGATAATCACTCCTCAGGACTGAGGTTGATCAATACACAAGCTCCAGACCGTGACTGCAAAGAAATCTCTCCAGTGATGGGGGATGCACTGAAGCACAGTCACTCGGCCACCTCCTTTCCAAGCACTAACTGCCACCCAGCATCAGCCCTAGCTCTGTGCCAGCTGTGAAACCGATCAGTGGCTGACCCTGTAGAAAAAACACAGTAAGCAAAAGCACAGCATGAGACACTGAGGCAGAACAGAGTATTAAACCATTTGAAAAACAGCTTAATTCTGCTGTCAAAGCTTCTTTTAAAAATAAGTACACACTCTAAGTCCTATTTCAAATTCCTTCCCTACTTCAAATCTCCTTCCTTTGCAGTCAAATTTTAGACTGTGGCCTAAGTTTAAACTGTTCAGATAGCATACTCTTAAAAGTGTTCTCATTTATCTCTCCATCTCAGGACAGAAAAGCACAAGCATCTTCCAAACATAAAAGGCCACCAATTGCTTCAAGGTAAAAAGATAATGATTTACCTAAGTTATATTTCAATGCATAGCTCCACAAAGGATAACCATTAACCAGAAATGGAGAGGAAAATTTGTGCAAATGCGAACTGCACTGTGCCTCAGGAAGTTTCTGTTGTTATATAGTAATAACTTCAATCCTAAACACAACGGTTCCAGGCACTCACTTCACTCATGTGAATCCTAAATACACACTTCTTCCACAAGCACTCAAATCAATCAAGACAAAACAGCACAATAATTTTAAAAACTTTAAAAAAAATTTCTTCTTCCTCTAAACTAATTCTCTATAAAGTACCAGTCCTGCTTTACCATCGTGAATAAAACCTTACTTACGTCTACTACATAATATATTGCTACTAAAGATGAGTTAGAACTTTTAGTTGCTCTATCAAGAAGCCTGTTCTTCAGATTCTAATGTTTTCTTGCCCTGAAGAGTCAGAAAGCATGAATGACTTTTAACTATTTTTACATATAAAAATCAGTTGGTGAAACATACTTAGGAATTCCTCACACAATCACAAATAACAATTTCCTTACGTTTTAGAAAGTTATTTGTTCAGTTGTCTTTCAGGCACATCCGTATGTACCTTGACCATTCTTTTTTTTCCCCACCACAAAGCAATTTATAATAGTATAATCAAGCCAATTCCTTACAACTACAGAAATTACAGGAGTTTCATCACCACCACAGAACCGCAATGATGCTGCACAACCTATGACATAACTGTCAGACACACTAACACAGCACCTGTCAAACTCAGAAGGAGAGCATTCAGCTGTTAAAGTTAAAACCTAATTCCTATTTTTCCTATTTTTTTTTTTAAGTTATTTGTAACTGATAAGACCTGCAGTGTCACATTCAAGCCAACACTGAGGCAGAAAGCCTGGACATTTCAACACCACTTGGAGCGCTTTCCAATTTTCAGCAAGCCACTCAATTAAGAGTATTGCGCTAATAAAGTTATTTATAATCGTACCAACACTAAATCAACACTGTCACACTGACCAACAATTTTAACAAAAAAGTCAGAGCTATTTTCAAAAATTACAGTGGCTATCTGATAACCAGTTAAAGTGTAAATGTCATATAGCTGCAGATTGTACAAGAACGCGGAGGGGGTATGACTTTTTACAAGGGCCTGTAGTGACAGGACAAGGGGTAATGGGTTTAAATTGAAAGTGGGGAGATTTAGATGAGACATCAGGAAGTTCTTCATGAAGAGGGTGGTGAAGCACTGGAACAGGTTGCCCAGAGAAGCTGTGGATGCCCCATCCCTGGAAGTGTTCAAGGCCAGGCTGGATGAGGCTTTGAGCAACCTGGTCTAGTGGAAGGTGTCCCTGCCCATGGCAGGGGGGTTGGATCTTTAAGGTCCCTTCCAACCCAAACTATTCTATGACTGACCACAAAGGCAGTGA